>NC_044992.1:10175473-10353220 GCF_008728515.1 Papio anubis | reverse complement strand
TGTAGTAATGATCCCACTCAATGAATACATGAGGAAATTAAGGCCCAGAGAAGTAATTCATCCAAGGCCAAATACGGAGATAGCAATATACCTCACATAGCTACCTTATAGAGTTGTGTGGGGAATAAGTGAATTGCTGTATATATAAAGTGCTTAGAAGAGTGCCCGACATGGAGGGAGTAATAAATAAGGGTTTGACTTATGGATGGTATTACTCTGCCACACTGCCATGCCCTGCAGAGGGTGGGGGACTAGCCTGAACTTTGTAAAAATAAATAAATAAATCATTTGATTATTTGCATTGCAAAATAATTCACTCTAGGGTTCCTCTGCAAGCCAGGTCACTTGGTGTTACAAACTGATTTGAGTATAAAGTCAGAGGCACCTAAGCAAAGCAACTCACATCCTCAAAAACCTTCAACGTCGAGTTTCCCTGGACACTCAAGGCAGGCCTCTCACTGCTCATTGCCCTGAGCAGAGATGCTCATCTTCGCAGAGGACAGAGGGCGTACTCAGCCTGATCTCTCAGAGCAGCACAGGGGACAGGCTCAGGTTAGTGTGGACCAGGGCAGGAGCCAGCGTGCCTTCCAGAATCGTAGGCAATTTTGCTGACCTCAGTGTATGCATCAGCATCTTGAGAACTGGCTACTCAACATCTCACACCCAGCTTCCCCAAGCACAGTCCGGTAAAGGTTTATAGAGGTGAAAACCTTTTCACCCTCCTTGCACTGATATTCATCATTCTCTTCGCATCACGGTGGCAGCAGGCATCGCATAAAGAGCAACAGGGCATCACGAGGAATGATTGGAGGAGTGATGGGGAACAAGCTCTTTTGCCTCTGTTTGAGATGTCGGGCCCGGGATGGGGGTAAGTCCTGTTGTGGACTCCTGGCATTTTGTAACATAGGGTGCGCACCCATAGGCATTGGAAAGTTCCAAGGAGTGTCCCTGCCATCTTGCAACCAAGGGTGTTTTCTAAGTCTGCATGTGCCCCCTCCAATATCGAGAACACAGAGAGTTGCCAGATCGAATTACTAAGGCCTGCACTGAACAGAGCCAGTGTAGCGTGAGTCAGCCAGAGGGTCTGATCCAGTCTTTGGCAACCCATCCCCACCACCGTGGCACCGCCACACACCTCCACCAACCCAGAAACTCCAGGTCCTCTGATTTCTGAGCCTGGGTCAGGAGAAGCTGCCCTGCCCCGGCATCAACGGAACGCATGCCTCCATGAAACTTGAAGACAGACTGCAGAGAAACATCATGAATTTTTCACAAGATTCATCTCATCGTGGCTGAGCGCAGCTGAGAAAGCCACATTCCGAGGACCCGTGCCAACAGCTCACAAAGAGTTAACCCATTAGGCCATCGCCTGGTGAGCTCATCCATCCCTGCTGGAGCCTGCTCAGTTGCTGGGATTCACAGCACACCGACTTCTGGATGTGGTCAGGGTGGCTTTCTCTGGCTGGTATGGACTTGAGCAGAAACTCATTGCCGGCTTCCTCCTTGCACGAGCACCAAGTGATTCCCAGGTCCCCCATCCTCCCCTGGGACATCGAGGACAGTAAGTAAGGAGGGAACGTTTCCCTCTGCCCTTCCTTCCACCTCGCTGGAGGAAAGAGCTGGTTTTAACTTTGTTTTGGAGCGTGCTGTCTTTGAACTGGGGTTGGAAGGCAAGTAGGAACAACAAGCAGAGGAGAGGGGGCAATGCCCCGGGAGGGGGTGAAGCCAGCCTGGAGGCACTGCCTGCTGAGGGTCTTGGCAGACAGGGGTGGCCGGAGGAAGGGGGCCGCCCCTTGCTGGGTACTGGGAAGAAGGGAATTTGTGGACAGAGGGCTGCTTCAGTCCTGCGTGTATAGCATCCAGCCTTCACCGTTAGCAGCCATTATGGGAAGGGCTGGGCAGGGACTATCCTATCAAATCTAGGTGGGAGAAGGAGCAAAAAAAGCCAGACCATAAAATGCAAGGCCACCCCCAGACCCCAGAGGACATGGGCGGAATCTCCGTCCCAGGCCATCCTCCTGGGCATCCCGTATCAGACCTCAGCAGCTGCCAATGTCTTCCTCCTACAGCTGTGGCAGGTGCCTGGGGCAGGTGCCAGAAAAACAAGGTAGGGTGCGCTGGCTGCCTCGGGAGTTTTATCTCAGAAAGGGGGAACAAGGCAGGCACATGCAAACACAGACAAAGACGTGGCTCAGTCAGGCAACTGTGTGCCGTGGGGACCCTATATCAGGGTAAAGCCAGACGTGATCACACACATGATCGCCCAAGTTATTTTTCTACCCTGTCACTGGCCAGGGTCTGGGCACCAGCTGGGTGGCCTGACAAGGGAGGTGAGTGGCACCCTCCAGGTTGACTGTGACCTTTGGGAAACTTCCCTTCCTAGAAGCGCTATGAGCAGCTGACAGATGGGTGGCCATGGCCATGGTGACAGCAGCAGCTTACTCAGAAACTCTCTAGCTTCTACTTTATCAGCCCAGACACTTGGCTCCCACTCACCTTCTCAGAGGGGTGGACAGTCACCAACAGAATGTCCTGGTGAGGGGAAGACAGCACTGCCAGAGAAGACAAGGGACTCTGAGGATGACCACTGGCAAGCTGGAGATGGGTGGGGCATTAATGGGGACTCCGTGAGGGAAACAGAAGGACCCTCCACTTCTCACCACTCTGGGTCTTCCACAGGAATAATACATGGTGTTACTCCCACCACTTCCATCCTGCCTTCCCCACTTCTCCCCCAGACTCCCCTCACTGGGCCCAGCCTCCCAGCAGTGAGGTAATGTGTGCCTCTCTCCTCTGCTTTCAGCTCTTGCAACTCCCAGAATAGCCCAGGTGCTATCGGAGCTCTCTAGATGGAGGGGCCTGAGGGGCAGAAACTCGGGAAGGGCCAGATAACTCCAGGTCCAAGCACAGCAGCACAGCGGAACCTCTTACAATATTAAGGTCACCAGATGTACTGCCAGGTGCCCAATTCAATTTGAATTTGATGATGAATAAATTTTTTGCATACATTGCTCCCATGCAATATTGAAACATTCTTATACGAAAAAGGTATCCATTGTTGATCTGAGGCTGAAATGTAACTGGACACCTTGTAGTTTTATTCTCTAAATCTGACAACCCTATTAATGCCAATCGTATTTCAGCACGTTCAAAGGAGGACAGCACCAGGGAAAGGCTGGGGAGTGAGTTCGGAGGTGGAGATGTACAGGTACGGGGTAGTGGAATGCAAGTGAAGAAAACAAGAAGAATAAAAAAGCAGGGCCCTTTCCTTGAGAAAGCATAAATAAAAGAGCAGGGCTGGTCGGGCACAGTAGCTCACGCCGGTAATCCTAACAGTTTGGGAGGCTGAGGGAGGTGGATCACCTGAGGTCAGGAGTTCAAGGCCAGCCTGGCCAACATGGCAAAACCCCGTCTCTACTAAAAATACAAAAATTAGCCAGGCATGGTGGCAGCACCTGTAATCTCAGCTACTTGAGAGGCTGAGGCAGGAGAATCGCTTGAACCTGGGAGGTGGAGGTTGCAGTGAGCTAAGATCATACCAGTTCACTCTAGCCTGGGCAAAAGAGCAAAACATCATAAAATAAAATAAAATAAAATAAAATAAAATAAAATAAAATAAAATAAAATAAAATAATAAAATAAAAGCAGGATTTGGAGGCCGGCAGCTCTGAGCCTGTGTTCCTAGCTGCAAAATGGGAATGCTAATAGTATTACCCTCTTAGAGCGAAGGATTAAAAGAGACTCCCCAGGCAAAGAAAGTGGCACACGCCAGGCATCTTATGCTGGATTTGTGGCATGGTGACAGGGGTGACTTTGAGGCCGCTGTGCCACAGGCCCCTTACTGGCCTCTTGCTGCTTGCTGGCCCCAGCTCGGGGACCCTGGCATCCTTGGCAGCTCCACCCCACAGTCCTGGGCCTATCTCCTCAGCCAAGGCTGCAGTTCCGTTTACTATGTTCCACCTCGGGTGTCCTCCCCACTTGCTTTTCCCATAATTTTGAAAAGAAACATTAAAACTGCCCCAAAGAGGGGCAGGATAGACTTGAACACAGAGTCTGGAGCCAGGCAGGCTGCAAAACTCACATTCCAATCCAGATGCTCTCCTCACCTGTGAGTCATCTTGAGCCAGTCACTTATACCTCTCTGATCCTCAGTTTCCTCACCGGCAAAGTGGGGCAAGAATATAGCTTCCCCAGCCGGGCGCGGTGGCTCAAGCCTGTAATCCCAGCACTTTGGGAGGCCGAGACGGGCAGATCACGAGGTCAGGAGATGGAGACCATCCTGGCTAACATGGTGAAACCCCGTTTCTACTAAAAAATACAAAAAAAAACTAGCCAGGCGAGGTGGCGGGTGCCTGTAGTCCCAGCTACTTGGGAGGCTGAGGCAGGAGAATGTTGTGAACCCGGGAGGCGGAGCTTGCAGTGAGCCAAGATCCGGCCACTGCACTCCAGCCTGGACGACAGAGTGAGACTCTGTCTCAAAAAAAAAAAAAAGAATATAGCTTCCCCAGAGGAGTGACTAGGTGGGAGGATGAAATGAGGCAATGCAGACAAAGCATTTAGCGTGGTTCCCGCCACACACTAAGCATTTGATAAATGGTCGTTATTATTATTGTAGAAAAAGCACCTGCCTTCCCCAGCCACATGGCTTCTTTGGCCTTGTGGAAGCAGCTGAGGTACATTGGAGATTTTTTTAGGAACTTCGGCCAGCAGAAGGAAGCCTGCCTTGGCGAGGTGAGCGGTCACTCAGGCCAAGGAAGGGAGGCAGGGAGGATTTGGTCAGTGTGTCCTGCCTTTGCCCCTTCACAGCTGCCTCCATGCCGCCTTGTGAGCTGCTTCCTTCCTAACACCTAGCTGTAAGATCAAAGGGAGTTTTTTACAACCACTGGGTGGGAAGGAACAGGACCAGTGACTTGGTAAAGCAGTACGAGTAAGGTTCTAACCTTCTGTAGTTAAAAAAAAAAAAAAAAAAAAAAAGGCCGGGCACGGTGGCTCACTCCCGTAATCTCAATACTTTGGGAGGCCAAGGCAGGCGGATCATGAGGTTAGGAGATCGAGACCATCCTGGCTAACCCGGTGAAACCTCGTCTCTACTAAAAATACAAAAAATTAGCCAGGCATGGTGGCGGGCACCTGTAGTCCCAGCTACTCGGGAGGCTGAGGCAGGTGAATGGCGTGAACCTGGGAGGTGGAGGTTGCAGTGAGCTGAGATCGTGCCACTGCACTGCAGCCTGGACAAGAGCGAAACGCCATCTCAAAAAAAAAAAAAGAAAAACCAGAATCAGAACATCGCCAGCACCTCAAAAGTCCCCATTCCAGTCACTACCACCACCAAAGGCAGCCACTATCCTAACCTCTCATAGCATAGACTGTTTTACATGTATTTGAAATTTACGGAAATGAGATCACATCGCATGCATTCTTTCTCCGTCTGGCTTCTCGTTGCTATATAGTCCCAGACCAGCACTGTTTCTTGGTGCCAGCCTGCAGCCTTCTCAGCCTGGTTGTGTACTATAATTAAGTCCCCACCCAGTTGAACACTTCCTGTTCCTGAGCTCCCTCACTCCCAGATGGCAGCTCCCAGGAGCAAGCCCTTCCCTGCCCAGCCCCAGCTATCTTCTCTGACACCACTGAGAATCCCTGCATTTTAATTCCTTCATCACAACCTTTCCAACCTCAGGAAACAGCAATCATATCTCCCCATGTCTTCACTGAAAAGGACTGGAAATGACTACTGAGAAAAAGAAATTCTGCTTAAGATGATCAAACACCCTCATATGAGACCAATTGCAATAACCAGCTGAAGGTCTCCTAACAGCTTTATGAACCCATCCCTGCCCCTCAGCCCACAGAGAAAAAAAAAAAAAAATTCACTTTTTAAATAGCTGCTTCGCTTATGCAAATATACCACAGGCTTCAAAGGGAAGTACACACTGAGTGTCTACGGTTACAAAAGCACCTTGTAATATTTTCGAGTCGTAGGAAGCAGAGATCCAAACTGTAACATCACCAAGGCCAAATTCTGAAGGCCTTGGTTACAACTCCTCTGTCTCCCTGTTAAAGGGGAGGGATCTGTAACTGCTTGTTCTAGAGAATGGAATCATTATTCTTGGGGTCGGGGGTGACACTAGTTCAGAAAAGTTCAGGCCTGAGCAGTGAGGGATGGAATGAGCAGGTTGGAGAGATTCAGCTGAAACTGACACCGTCAGAAGGACTGAAGGAGAACGCATTCAGTAAAGGACCCCTCTCTGTGTAGAAGTGCCTTGGTCAAGCGGAAGGGGCAGGTTGCAGATAAATGTAACAAGTATCAGGACTTGGGAGCCACCAGCTCCAGACACCAACTCCTTTATCCCAAGCTGTCTTTAAGTCCTGGCTAGTAATATGGTTTCCCAAAGTGCACCCCACCACAGATCTGAGTCTAATTCCAGCCTCCCTCGCAGGCATCCTATTTGAGCTGGGGAAGGTGGTTTCATTGTGACCGGGATGAACAGTCCACCTTCCCCGATACAATTTTCTGCTATGGAAAGAAATCTCTTGCATCCCACTCACAAACAGGGATATTTGTAAATGCTGATGTGAGTAGGCTGTGAGTAGCCAAACAGGAAACAGAAGAAGAAGACAGAGGAGGAAGCGCAGGATTCTTGGCCAGGAAAGAGGGTAGAAGCCAAGGTCCAGAGGCTTCGATCTGAAGAGGGAAAAAGAGCAGAAGCCTAGGAGAACTGCTTAAGGAAAGTCATCCCAAGCAGGCAGGGGACCCTCAGAGAACAGCCAGAGAGCTTGAGGACTCGGGGTACAGGAGGAGAGAGCCTGCGGACTCTGTCCCAGACAGCAGCAAATGCCTGAGCTTACTGCAGGGAAGGATCCAGGCTCCTGCTAGAAGACAAATAAGTGTGTAAGTGGTTTCTATGTAAGTGGAGAAGGTCCTGCGTTTGTCCTTAGCAACCAGTGGAAGGGAGAGGAGGGGAAACAAGGGAGACAGAGTTGTTCATTTACTTACTCATTCAGTTAAAGATAAGCTAAATCTCTGGGGTACAGAGCACTGTACAGACACCTGGGCTCTCTCAAACAGAACCTATCCTCAGGAAGTATCTAATGTCAATCGTTTACATCTTATGACCTTGTTGTAAATACATAGACCTTTGCCTTGAAGCCACATTTCTGATTATGAAATGTAAGGCTTTAATCGAGGCTGGGCGCGGTGGCTCACACCTATAATCCCAGCACTTTGGGAGGCTAAGGAGAGTGGATCACCTGAGGTCAGGAGTTCGAGACCAGCCTGACCAACATGGTGAAACCCTGTCTCTACTGAAAACACAAAAATTAGCTGGGTGTGGTGGCGAGTGCCTGTAATCTCAGCTACTCAGGAGGCTGAGGCAGGAGAATCGCTGGAACCCGGGAGGCGGAGGTTGCAGTGAGCCAAGATTGCACCTTTGCACTCCAGCCTGGGCGACAAGAGCAAAACTACACATAAAAAAAAGAAAAGAAAAGAAAAGAAAAGAAAAGAAAAGAAAAGAAATCCTTTAATCTGACATTAAAAGAATTTGAGAAAGCATTGGTATGGTGAAGTATTTGGTGGGCAAGCAGTACTTCTCTACAGCCCAGCCCTGAAATTGCTCTACATGGATGACCATCTACCTTTCCTGAGTTGGGGTCAGAGATGAGGGAGTCCCAGTGGCTGAGAGCCATGCAGATGGGCTCTCGATGAGACACTGGAGTAGGCAGTTGAGTGAGACTCCATACCTTTCCAGGCCTAAGAATAGGAAGCTGGAAATTGGCCTCAATGTAATTAACATGGAGGGTGGGGAAGGGTAGCATTTAGATCTTAGAAGGTTGCACTGTGGGGGCTGGGCACGGTGACTCATGCCTGTAATCCCAGCACTTTGGGAGGCCGAGGTGGGCGGATCACCTGAGGTCGGGAATTTGAGACCAGCCTGACCAACATGGAGAAACCCTGCCTCTACTAAAAATACAAAATTAGCTGGGTATGGTGGTGTATGCCTGTAATCCCCACTACTCAGGAGGCTGAGACAGGAGGATTGCTTGAACCTGGGAGGCAGAGGTTGCGGTGAGCTGAGATCACTCCATTGCACTCCAGCCTGGGCAACAAGAGTGAAACTCCATCTCAAAAACAGGAAAAAAGGTTGCACTGTGAACCTGAGATCTCACTGTCCTCTGCTGACAGAGCACATGAAAGCCCAGGCTGCACGAAACGGTGTTCTCCAACCTGTGCATAGCCCGGTAGGAGTAACGGGTTCACATCTGAGCTTGGGCAGTTCCTTATCGTGTGATCTTCAAGACGTTGCTTCACCTCTCTGAAGCTTCACTATCTCATCTGTAAAACAGAACTAATGCCTAATTCACAGGTTTATTGTGAGTTTCAGTTTAATAAAGGAAGTGTTTGATGCAGTGTCTGGCACAGGACACGCATGCAGAATTTATCTATAAAGCATCACTCTTCTAATAGACAAACGATATCATTTATGGAGTACTTGCCATATGCTAGGCATTATTTCAGTGCATTACACCACTTAACTCACATGACCTTTGTGAAAATTCTATGAAAGAAGTAATGTTATCCTCATCTTATAGGTAAGAAAACTGAGACAAAGAGAGGTTGAGTAGTTCCATCAAGATCAGACAGCTAGAAAGTGGTTGGGTCTGAAAATAAAATGCCATTCAATAAACTATAGCTGACCGGGCGCAGTGGCTCATGTCTGTAATCCCAGCACTTTGGGAGACCGAGGCGGGCGGATAACTTGAGGTCAGGAGTTCAAGACCAGCCTGGTCAACATGGTGAAAACCTGTCTCTACTAAAAATACAAAAATCAGCCAGGCTTCATGGTGGGAGCCTGTAATCCCAGCTACTCAGGAGGCTGAGGCAGAAGAATCACTTGAACCTGGGAGGTGGAGGTTGCAGTGAGTTGAGGTTACGCCACTACACTCCAGCCTGGGTGACAGAGGGAGACTCTGTCTCAAAAAATAAAGAAAAAAAAAAAACTATAGCTTTTGTTTGTTTCTAAAATGGCATCACTTGTTTTAAATATTAAAAGCTATTGAATAAATATTTAAATAGTGATCCTTGTTTTAAATAGTAAAAGCTATTGAATAAAATGTTATAATATTTATCTCTCACAAGAAAAAAAATTATACCAGCTTGGGTGGTTTCTTATTTATGTGAATTTCATTTCACTTTCTTTTTTGGCTTCAGCTCAAAGACCTTGTTCACCCTCCACTGAGAGCGGGGCTAGAGATGGATGCTGAGTACAGGAAGGGTGTGTGAGGATTCCTTTGGCTCCACTCTTGTTTCCAACTTTTGCCGGTCCTAGGTGCCCAGTCCTGAGCAATCATGACGATGGAGACTCTCCCCAAGGTTCTAGAGGTCGATGAGAAGTCTCCGGAAGCCAAGGACCTGCTGCCCAGCCAGACCGCCAGCTCCCTGTGCATCAGCTCCAGGAGCGAGTCTGTCTGGACCACCACCCCCAGGAGTAACTGGGAAATCTACCGCAAGCCCATCGTCATCATGTCGGTGGGCGGTGCCATCCTGCTTTTTGGCGTGGTCATCACCTGCTTGGCCTACACCTTGAAGCTGAGTAAGAATAATCTCTCCATCCTCAAAATGGTAGGGCCCGGCTTCCTGTCCCTGGGACTCATGATGCTGGTGTGCGGGCTGGTGTGGGTGCCCATCATCAAAAAGAAACAGAAGCACAGACAGAAGTCGAATTTCTTACGCAGCCTCAAGTCCTTCTTCCTGACTCGCTGATGGTGGTTTCCACATCTCCCTGCCACCTTGACTGGGAGAAGATCTGACGACCATATCCGACATCCCCTTCTCCTCTGTGGGGTGCCATAAAACTGATCCAGGAAAATGCTCTTCCTGACCCAGTGGGGAAGACAGAGCTCAGGGCTCCATCCTCCATGCAGCCGGGAATGTTGCCAGATATATCCACTTTATCTCTGTTCTGACTGATGCTTCCTTGGATCTTGGCTGTGGCCTTCCCTTTCGTCACTCTAACCCTCTGCCTCTACGTCCAGACATCATTCATCCAACGCTCTCTACCAAGTGCAATGCATGCTGGGAAATTCTTCGGGGGTGGGCTATGCCCCAGGGAGAACTTCTTGTTCACATACCTGAGTGCCAGAGCTGGATTCTTCATTTGCATCCTTCTGGAACCAAAACTGACCCACGGAGGTCCTTTACAGAGGAGGGAGGGACGGCTGAGTTCTGACCCATTGGGTTTGACAGCCCCAGCTCCCTCAGCAGACTTTCAAGATCACAAGTATCAAACATTCCAAAGACTGAACAATGAAGGGAGGCCTGGGAAAAACACTCTCCAAGATGACACGTGCCCCTGGACATGGCAACATGACTCTGGGGGTTTGTCAGCTGAAGAAGTTTAACTCCTAATTATATAATATTTACATCAGAGGGGTAGGCCAGGGGATGTCACGGTTTCTGCTTGACCTTCTAAGTTCTTCTCATTGACCACTTTCTTTGAACTTGGTCGTTAGCCGAGGACGAATGCACGTTGCCCTAATTTCTTTCCTACCCCTGCCTCTACCTCTGCGCCTAGAACAGCAAAATGGAAAGATACGGAGGGATCCTGTAAGATTGTTTTCCCCTTCACGTCTATCAAGATCAAAATGGAGAGGATCAAGTTCCATATCCGAATGATCTGTAGGTTTCTAGAGATGGAATTCACGCTAGAAAATTCCAACTTCTGTTATCCCTGCCCCCGCCCAACAAAAAAGTCAATACTTATTCAGTGTCCCGCTCTGGGATAAGCCCTGGCTGGGAGCAAGACACGATCCCTGCTGTCTTCTTGCTTCCCAAGGTGAGAGAGGCAGCCAAGCCAACCAGCAAAATGCAGGTGGTTGTGGGAACACAGGAGGCGTCTACCCTAAACTTGAGAGAGGACGGAGAAATTCCTGGAGGCCATGTCCTCCAACCCAAAAACGAAAGGAAGGATAAGAGTTGCCAAAGAGAGGAAAGAACAGCATTGGGAGCAGCAGGCGCTGCCATGTGTGTGCAGGAGCAGCTTGGGGAAGGAGAAGCACGATGGAATTAGGAAACTGCACGGCCCCTTGTCTGACTCCCAGGTGTTTTCACTTCATCCCTCTCTTGCCCGACTTCCCACCTCTTCCCCAAGTGCCTAGTGTAGCTTCTCCTGGAGGCACATTGAGAGCCTCCTGGGGTCTATGGTAGAGACAGGAAGTGGGTTTCCAGAGGGCCTGCCAAGCAGAGAGTCCCTGAGAGGTAAGTGCTTCTGTAACTCCCTGTGGCAATCAAGAGGCCCATAGGTGAAGGAACAGAAGTGGTACCTGTGAGGGGGCCAGTCACACTGCCCTAGGCCAAGCCAAAGACTCCTGGAGAGCATTTGGTAATGAGGTGTGAGAGGAGAGCATCCTGCACCAGAATCACCCTTGTCTTGAGGTAATTCTCTTCACTCCTCAGCCTTGTGGCCTCCCCAGTCACCATGGCCCTCCAGATATCCCCATCCTCCATGGCAGTTCCATATGCAGAGCCAGAATCCATCCTTATTCCCTCTGCACTGTGGGAAAATCCATGGATGCAAGCACTTTTGTCATGGGGACCACCCCTTATCTGACCCACCCACGGAGTCAGAGTTTGGGGAACTCATGACCGTTGAGGTTCACCCAGGATGGCCATAGCCTTCATGCAGACCCATGCCAGTGTGGCCAGGTCTCTAGCTCACCTCTAGCCCTGCACACAGGCGGTCAGGACCAATCTTGGGAGCATTGCAAGTGCTGTGTCATTAATCGTAGTTTTAGTGCCTCAGTGACAAACATTGCAGATCATTTTTCTTCTTCTGACATGAATGCAGATTTGAGATTGGCCCTATAATATCACCCTTGCATTTCTCGATGCGTTCTTAAATGGGAGCAAATGGGATGGGCCCCAACTCACTCACTGGAAACCCATACTCCGGGTGCCTCATTTCCTCTGCCCAGGAGCTTGTAGCCTGGGCACAGCTATATGAGGAGGGCCCATTTGGATGCCGCTATCACGGATGTCTTAGTGGAAGGAAGTTTGAGGACAACCACAACTCTAGAAGTCCAGGTTCTCGATTCACTTTGCAGACTCTAGCAGTACCTGCCTCCATTCCCTGCCCACTCAAGCTAGTTTCTCAGCAGAGAAAACATGAGGAAATATCCCCAAACATTGTCATCCCCACTGGGATCCTCCACATGAGTGTGGGCTGGAAATGTTCCAGGGTCACACTGAGGCAGGACATTGAGGTATTTGCCAATGCCTGTTGCCCCATGGAAGACTGAAGTATGGATGCACCTGATCTGGGAATGCAGCCCAGGTCAGACTCCACATTTCTGCAACAAAGCATCACCTGCAATGACTCTTTTCATGTCAATGGGTCAAAGGACAGAACCAGCTTCCATGTTTTCAGCTCACTAGATTGTATCATGCTCCCCATGGCTATTATGTTTGGGAGAGTTTGATCTAACCTGAAGCCTAAAGGAATCAATGTAATGTTGAATTGTATTCAATGTAACAGTGTCTGCTGTGTTTTCATTCCTCTCTTCAGGAATTTCAAGACTATGTCCACCAATTAATTCCTCTAAAATGCACCCCACCCTCCATTGCCACACATCCTTCTCCCCAGATTGCTACCTGGGAGAAAATGGACAGGATGGGTTTTGTGCATGGTTCCTCAGGCATCTTGTAGGAACTGATGACCCTACTCTGAGATGCTGACAGGGCAGAGACCAGCAGCTTCCAACTCTTTCCATCCCCAAAAGTCAAGTACTGAGACCAAAAAAAGAGAAACCGAGAAAGAACTGTCCAGAATGCATCAGTGTTCCAGGGCAAGGCAGGCAGCTGCTCCAAGATCAGCCTATCAATGTCCCCAGTAACTGACAAGTGCAGGCACAAGGAGCAGGTGCAGTTCAGCTCCCCGGTCTCCTTTCTTCTAAGCCCCTTCTCCCCATCTTCTGGGCCGACCTCCTCTGCCCCTTCAGCTTTTTAATCCTGACTCTCTTCCACTTGGCTTCCCACCAAACTCACTGTGGCCTTGACTTTCTGCTTACGCTAGCTGGCTCAATCCATAAAGGAAGAAAGAAAGCAACTGGTGGTGTGTCTGGGTAGAACAAAGAATATTTTATTCCTCCTTCAATTCCTGCAACATTTCCAGAGTCATGACCTGCCTCCCAACCCTTCTTGACCCTCATACCCATCTCCTCACTGTTTCCTGCCCTCAGAGATCAGAGGATACTGCAAAACAAAAACCCAGAGCTCCAAACATGTCTGATATTAAACACGTGCAAGGAAACTGCCCAGCGGGTGTACCTGGGGATGCTGCTGGGTGGCACCAACCCTGTGCCATGGGGGGTTTGGAGGGTGAAGTTGGGGAGGGGAGGACAGAAGAAGGAAGGGTGATCAGAGGTGGTTGGCAAGGAAGCATTCTGGGGTGGTGTCTGAAGAGCAGAAGAATGAAATGATGATTGTTTATTGGGTGCTCACTAAGTGCCTGAAGAAAAATCTAAGCCCTTTATTCACTGACTCATTCAATCCTTTCCAAAATCCTGTCCTGAAATACTGTTACCATCATCCTCACTTTACAGGTGAGATAAGTAAGGCAGAGGGACATCAAGCTAGGACAGTATGATTGAAACCCAGCTGGTGTAGCTGCAGAGGCCACGCCCACACCCTCCACCTCCACAGACTCTCTAAAGGCCTCTGAGGAGCAGCAGAAGGCACCAGCATCATCAAGATGGGGAAAGCGGAAAGGGAGCTGAGGTCACCAGACAGGCTGGGAGGGCACACCAGGCAAGGGCCCAGGACGGGGGTAAAATTCCTGGCCAGGAGCCCAGAAGGGAAGACAAAAGGAGCCACCAGCCAGGAAGAAACCCGCATTCTGAGTACCTCCTCTGTGCCAGACCCTGTGCTGGGGGCTTTCACACAGTTTAGTTTGTTCTTTTTCTTCCCTGTATTGAAACCTTTGTAACACCTTTTCCAGATAAGTAAATGAGGCTTAGAAAAGTCAGTTAGAAGTCCCGGGTCTCAGCCTGTAAGCACCAGATCAGAGGCGTAAGCCCACGGCTGCCTCCAGAGCTCATGTGCTCTCATACCCGGAGCTTCTGGCCATAGGCATGAGGTTCCGTGCTACGGGCATGGTCAGGGGCAGGAATGAGGCCTCCAATCACCACGCTGTCAAAGGAAGGTGGCCTTGGTACATCCAGCCTTTGTTCCAGGGGCCAGGCTCACTTACTGAGCAGCAGGAGGATTCAGGACCTTCTGACACAGGTTATGTGTCCACATTGCATCACATTATAGGCCAAGTTCATAACCCCTCAGAAGGCTAAAACCACCTCCCACAGGGAGTGCCTAGAAGAAAAGGGGCAATCAAGATCCAATACCATGCTGGGCGTGGGGGCTCACACCTGTAATCCCAGCACTGTGGGAGGCCGAGGCGGGCAGATCCCTTGAGGTCAGGCGTTCAAGACCAGCCTGGCTAACATGGTGTAACCCTGTCTCTACCAAAAATACAAAAATTAGCAGGGCGTGGTAGCAAGCACCTGTAATCCCAGCTACTTGGGAGGCTGAGGCAGGAGAATCGCTTGACCCCTGGAGGCAGAGTCTGCCGTGAGCCAAGATCATGCCAGTGCACTCCAGCCTGGGAAACAGATGGAGACTCCATCTCAAAAAAAAAACGTTTAAAAGACCCAATACCACTTCTTCAGAGAAGAGCTGCTGAGCATCAGGTCTTCCCACAGGCAGAGGTGCTTTAGGGGCCACTTACCCTGTTCCTTCATTCTCAGAAGACCCTCCCTCTATCTCTCACGACTAGAGAGGAGTCACTGAAGGACCTTGGGCTTGGTCACTGAAGGGCCTTGACTCTACTACACTAGGTCCTAGAAAGAAGCCCCCAGCAGAAACCAGGACAGACAATTGCCCTCCCAGGTCCTACCTCCATCCCCATCCCTGGAGCCCTGAGCCTGTGCTCCTGGCACCTGCAAGGAGGGCCAGTTCCTGTGGGCCATTTCCTCCTATCCAGACCTGCACAGAGCTCCAGGCACTTCACCAGCCCAGCTGTGGCCTGTGTGGTCAGCTTCCCCTGGTCTCCATAGGGAGGGTCCTCTATGGCTAAGGGACAGTGCTCACTTCTGTGGACTACAGGTGCAGGAAAGAGAGATTTCAGGCCTTCTCCAAGTCCAGGTCTCCTATTCCAAAAAGAAAGAAGTTTAGGTAAAGGTCACCTCCAAAATAAGACCATCTCCCACTGCACAGCAGGGCTCTCTGGCAAAACCACCAAAGTAACTGCAAAGAGGAGGGGGAGTGATGGCCAATGGCCCCTCTGACAATCATGTAGACTATATTGAGCTCTTTTTCAATCAATGTGGGGTTGCATGGGAGGAAGACCTGAAAGAGAAGGGAAGCAGATTCTATTGTGGCAGCCTTTGCCCAACTCATTCCCTGGGGGGCCTGGGGCCCTTCCCTTCCTCTGATGCCTTTCTCAGACATGGTCTCTGATCCCTCCCTCAGGAGTAGCTATTAGCCTGGCATTTCAAGGCCCCGAGTACCTGCCATGCACCAGACATCAAAACTGGGGATGCTGTGAGGAAGACAAGCTATCATCTCAGAAAGCAATCAGGAGAGTCCACAGAGGAGAGAAGCAAGGAGATCATCAGTTATGACACAGTAGGATGGAGACAGGGAGGACGGGATGCAGAGGGTGTGTGCCCATGTCAGTCTGACCCCAGGCTGCCTTTCCAGCTCTCTAGAATGGAGCTATGACAGGTGTTCACATCAGAGGTAGGATGCAAGAGGAAAGGAATGGGGAGATGGAGGGAGAGGGGGCCTGGGAGCTGCCTATGGGTTAGTAGGAGGACCCCAGCCTATAAAAAGCAATGCCATTTTGATTCTATTCACACCTCTATTTCACGGTCTTGCTTTTTGCTGTTTCCTTGGAAGCCTGTACATCATAGCCTTCAATTGTGTTGTACAGCTGTCATGTCTAAGGAAGGCACTTTGGGGGATCAATGTCCCCCCACGTGTCCCCATCTGGCTATACTTCTGTCCTGAGATCCAGCCATCAAAGAAACAGCAGTGCAGTTTTTTCCCTTTCCTGGAATGTTGGTCTCCTGGAAGATTCTTCCCTAGATTCCATCTCTTCCTCATTCTAAATACTTCTCTGAATGATTTTGTCCATGACAGTGGCTTCAGTTATTCTCTGTGTGTCGGTGACTTTGCAAAACATACATCTAAATGCCTACTGAATATGCAGTATTAGCTTCCTATTGTGGTTGTAAAATAAAAAGGAACACCATAACTTTAGTAGCTTAAACCAACACAAATTCATTAGCTCACAGTTCAGGAGGTCAGAAGTCCAACATGGATCTCACAGGATTAAAGCCCAGGTGCAGGCAGGGTTGCATCCTTCTGGATTCTCTAGGGGAGAATCTGTTCCTTGCTTTTCCCAGCTTCTGAAGGCCGCCTGCAGTCCCCAGCTTGAGGCCCCTTCCATCTTCATAGCCAACGTCCGCAGAAGACGGATGGTGTTCTTATGTCATCACAGCTCTTCTCTGACCCTCCTGCCTCCCTCTTTCATTTATAAGGACCCCTATGTGGTGCTGTATGTTGGGCACTTATATTAAGACCTTACATTGGGCCTCCCTGGATAGCCCAGGATAATCCCCCAATCTTAAAATCCTTTTATGAGTCTGCTTAGGCTGCCATAACAAAATGCCACAACTGGATGGCTTGAACACAAGAAATTTGTTTTCCCACAGTTCTTGGGGCCAGAAGTCTAACAGCAAGGTGTCAGCAGGTTTGGTTCTTCTGAGGGCTCTCTGTTTGGCTTGCAGATGGCCATAGTCTCCCTGTGTGTCCACGTGGTCCTTTCTCTTTGCGTGTCTGTTCCCTAATCTCATCTTCTTATAGGGACCCCCAGACACATTTCATCAGGGCCTCTTTAAACGCTCTGCCTCTAAATACAGTCCAATTCTGAGGTGCTGGGGATTCAAATCTTAATATATGAATGTGGAGACAATGCAGTTCAGCCCATAACACCCCTTAATCACAACTCAAAGTCCCTTTTGCCATGTATGGTAACCTACTCATAAATTCCAGGGACCTGGATGTGGACATCTTTAGGGGGCCATTGTTCTGCCTATGACAAAAACCTTCACCTTAATGCCTCCAGCAGTGTATACTCAACCTGCCTCAGACTGAATTCCTCCTCTTCTTTCTTCTCTGTCGCCTGCCTCAGGAAATGACACCACCACTCAGTTTAGCCAATTGCCCAAGCCAGAAATCTGGTTTTCTGGAAGAAATGTGAGAGACGACTACTTGCTTATTCAATATCCTTTTTCCCCATCTTCTTTGGTAATAAAACCTCTAGTTTTCTGAAGGCAGCAATATGCCCGGCTAAAGTATGATCCTTCTAGATCCCCAGCCTCCCTCATGACAACGGTTGACCAATGAGATGTGTCTGGAAATACTTAGGTGGAGGCCAAAAAATCTATCTGTAGGCCCGAAGCTCTTCACCTGCCGGATGCTGTTGTCCCTTCACTCTTGCTTCTTTGGATGCAGACCCAATGGCTGGAGCTGCAGCTGCCATCTTGGGACCACTGACTGACCTTGAGAATAAAAGCCATTGTCAAGGAGGGTAGAGCAGAAAGTTCTAAGATGCCTGTGACCTTCGTGAAATCCGGGGAGCAACTGGACTGCCCAACCCCAGGCTTCTCTTACAGAAGATAAACATAAAACTTTATCTTAATCTGTTACTTGCAGCCAGTTGCAATTCCTACTTAGGTAACATGACTGGGAGAAGTTATTTTCTTCTTCTGAGTTTTGAATATGATTTGATTAGGTCCTGAACTGATATACTTAGAGCAAAGACTCTCATAAGTAAGTTCTGAATCAATGAAATTTTATATTTGGCAGTCATTTCAAAACATTCTTCAAGTCTCTAAGGAAAGAGGAAATAGAGAAAAAAGTCAAAGCATCATGGCTTTGATGGTTCGAGTCCTCTTGCCCTCCCATCTCTGAAGCTGCAGGAACTGTCTCACACTAGACATCCAGGTGGTGGACAGGGAAGAGTGGGGTTCACACAGGGCACCCAGCTTTATCAATGGCCTGTCCGGTTCACTCACTCCTGCTAAGAGCTGAGGCAGGGATGGGTGAAATAGGGTGGTGGGGAGGAACTGTATTGGAGGAGACACTGCTCTCTCTCTCTCTCTCTCTCTCTGTCTCTCTCTCTCTTCCAGGTCTCAATCTCTGCAGTTGTCAAAATTAAGATTACCTAACCTTACCGAATATACAGCATCACGTATGTTCAAGAGTTGACTCTGGGCCAGGCACAGTGGCTCACGCCTGTAATCCCAGCACTTTGGGAGGCCAATGAAGATGGATCACAAGGTCAGGAGATTGAGACCATCCTGGCCAACATGGTGAAACCCTGTCTCTACTAAAAATACAAAAATTAGCTGGTTGTGGTGGTGTGCGCCTGTGATCCCAGCTACCTGGGAGGCTGAGGCAGGAAAATCTCGCCCGAACCACAGGGCGGGGTTGGTGAGCTGAGATGGCACCGCTTGCATCCAGCACAGGCAACAGAGACTTTGTCTCAAAAAGGTGACTCTTGGGGCGTACAGGTGCCACCAGCTCTGACTGCAGCTCTTTGACCAGTGGCTGCCTAACCTGGAAGGGCCCTCCACCGAAACCCCAGCCGGCTGGCTGCCTGATTTTGAACTTCCAGCCTCCAAGTGCTAAGGAAAATAAATGACTGGCCTATGACCTCAGTCCGCCGCACTTGTAAGCAGCCGGGCTGGCTCCAATAGTAGGTATTCAGTAAAATGCAGATATTGTTATTATCTTTGTCACAAGAAGAGGGAATTTCAGGCTACAACCATAATGCAAGAATTCCCAAATCATCAGTAAAAATAGCTTTACGTTTGAACATGTAAAACCATATATAGACTCTTTCGGGTAGGACATAGATATCTGATTTCAAACAAAGGGTATAACATTTTGGCAACAAAGTGCAGGGTCTTACCGGTAACATGACTGTAATTATTAGAGATCCTCTTAAGACCCAGACTCATTTGCACCTGCCCATTTTTACTTAGAATTTTGCTCAGAATCCGAGTAAGAACCTCACAAAAGTCAGGTAAGAACTTCCAGTAAATAATTCTGGGAGCAATTGCCAAACTCCCCTGGTGTCTAGGCGCCATCAAGAAGGAAGAAGAGGCCAGTGGAATGTGCCTGCAGGAATCGCCATTCCCCGGGAGAGAGGGCGTGGCTGCCTTTCTGGGACAGGCAGGGAAACCAGAATAGCAACTGGCACCAGGCCTGACCCATGGTCAAGGCCAGAGCAGCTGCTTTCAGGCTCACCCCAACAAACAGATGAAATGGAGTGGGGCTGGCCCCTGGGAGAGCCTTGTGTGTGTGAGAAGAGACAGGCCAAGGTGGGCGTGGGTGGAGGCCACGCAGGCTTCCGGAGAATGAGGAATGCCTGCTCAGTGTGCAGGAGAAGGGGGTGGCCAGGGCTTGAGGCCGACGCCGATGTGGGAAAGGCATGGGATGGCTTACAAAGCCTTCTCCTATAAGGCCTCTGAAAGACAACACTGTTCCATTCATCCACTCAGTGAGTATCTACGGAGCGCCGGAGCACACGGCCTCAGTGCTGAGCTGGGCCCTGGGGAGAAGAAGGGTGTGAACAAAATGGACAAAGGTTCCTGCATTCTAGAACTTCCCCCTGCCAAGAGCAGACAGGCCACAAACAAGGACAGCATCAAATGAGGAAGATGTCAGAGAGAGATGAGGGCTGTGCAGCCGAGAAACCGGGTGAAGGAGAGAGACAAGGGGGGGCTACTTAGGATTCTGGCTGCAGGAGGCCTCTCTAGAGAGGGAACGTTTGTGCTCAGACCTGAATGAAGAGGAGGCAGCCACGTGAAGATCTTGGATAGAACATTCCAGAAGAGGGAAGGGGGAAACAAGGGCAGAGGGGCTCCCTGCAGAGAGAAGGCAAGCAGTGTGAGTTGGAGACCACGTCTCACCTCTTTCTACCTCCCATCTCTCCTCTCCACGCTGCCCGATGAGCCTTGTCGGTCCACCATGTTGGTCTCACTCACAGCCCTGTTGGGTAACACCTCTCATTTGGCTGTTCTTCCCGATCTCTTTGGTTCACATGGCTGAAGGGTGTTCTGTTGTGTTTTTTTCTAATTTCTTATGATGTCTAGTAGCTTTTAAATCAAGTTTGTAAATCAAAATACAGTGAAGTTGTAGTTCTACAAAACCAATACATTCTAGAAATATGCTGTACAGCATGGTGTATTGTGCGCTTAAAACTGTTAAGAGGGTAGATCTGATGTTAAGTGTCTCGGGAGGTACCATTAGCATCCAGCTTTGCAAAACAGAAAGCTGGTAGTCCACAATGACCCCTTCCCTTTCCCTCATCCCACATTGCATCCACCACTGTGTTCTGTTGACTTCACTCCCCTGGCAGGCTCTCAAATTGATCCACCTCTGTGGAAAGAGAGGTGTCTTCACTGTCCTCACCTTCCTCCTACCGGCTCAGCTGCAACTGTGCTTGCTGCTTGCCACACTCCGCTCTGATCTCAGCCCCTTCCAATCTGTTCTCTGTACAGCAGCCTCCTTAGAAAAATATGGAATGTTTGCGTGGGTTCCAAGTCTTTGCAATTATAAATAGTGCTGCAATAAACATACGTGTGCATGCGTCTTTAGAGTAGAATGATTTATAATCCTTTAGGGATATACCCAGTAATGGGATTTCTGGGTCAAATGTATCCCGGAACTTAAAGTAAAATTTTTAAAAAAAAATTTTTTTTTTTTTTTGAGACGGAGTCTCGCTCTGTCACCCAGGCTGGAGTGCAGTGGTGCAATCTCAGCTCACCACAACCTCTGCCTCCCGGGTTCAAGCGGTTCTCCTGCCTCGGCCACCCAAGTAGCTGGGATTACAGGCATGCGCCTCGTTAGTTTTTTGTATTTTTAGTAGAGATGGGGTTTCACCATGTTGTTGTATTTTTAATAGAGACGGGGTTTCACCATGTTGGTCAGGCTGGTCTTGATCTTCTGACCTTGTGATCTGCCCGCCTCAGCCTCCCAAAGTGCTGGGATTACAGACATGAGCCCCTGCGCCTGGCCAAATAAAAAAAAATTTTTTTTTAATTTAAAAAATAAAAAATAAAATGTGGATCACATCCCCTACTGATTAAAACTGTCCAACAGCTTCCCAGCACTCCTAGGAGAAAGATGTTAGCATGACTCTTTGTCCCTTTCTCCTCTCTGTCCCAGCCACATGGCAAGGCCATCTACCACCATCAGTGCTTTCATACACTCCTGCCTTACCTGGGAGCTTCTTCACACCCCTTTCCCTGGCCTCGCTTGCTCATCCTTTGAATGTCAGTTCCAACCGCAGAGCCTCAGGGAAGCCTTGGTCAGCGCCCTCTTTATCACATTCTCATAGATCATGGTCCTTCACCTCGGACTGCTGATCTCTGATCTCTGTCATATTTACGTGTTAATTTACATGATTAGTTCATGTCTGCTTTTCCACTGTCTTTTCTCTTCCTCCCTCTCCCCACTTTAAGCTCCCTGAAGGCAGGCACCATATTCCTCTTGCTCACTTATACCTGGCTTTGCACGTCTTTAAAGACATCTCGGCAGCTCAGGAGTGCTAGACCCCAGCTCCAGGAGGAGGTCATGGCCAGAGAGGCAGTTAGGCCTGAAGCTCTGGCTCTGAAGCTGTGGGTGGAGCTGCCTGGGCAGGGCCTCTGGAACTTGGCGCTGGGCCTGGCTGCAGGAGGATGGGGGTGACTGCCAAGACCTCTGGCAGCTGAACCCTGGAACTTTGCAAGCAGGCTTTGCACCTCATTGCTCCTGGGGCAATCCAGTGATGCCAGAAAATGGTGACAGAAAGATCGACTTTAGCACCTAACCCAGCTGCTCTCGTGGTGGTGATGCCTCAGGATTTCCATCTCAACACCTTGTACAACGTGCCCAGCAATGAAACTTGGAGCTGAGTGTCAGCAGAAACAGGCAGCAAAAATACACAGGTGTGGAAGGGATCCACAATCGCAGTAGATCCCTGAAGCACTGGATTTCCCTGCGTGATAGGACTTCAAGGTATTATCGTGGAAGCAATTTGCTTTGATAGGGGGTAGCTGGGAGACTCCTTCCCCAGACGTGGGGGGAAGGAAGAGAAGAACAACACAGAGGGACTTTGGGTAGAGCTGAGTAGAGTTGGGGAAGATTTGGTGAAGCAACCTCAGCGTTTCCAATAAACTGGGAATATCCCAGGAATTATAAAGAATGAATCTACTCGATGAACATCAGGTGCTGGATGTCCAGCCTCATGACGGAGGCAGAGAACTAAACAAACTACTTGAATCAATGTAACGGGGACTATTATAAAAGTAAATAGGAATCCAGTTTTCACTTTAGGGTAAGATAACTATTATCAAGAAAACCGAAAACAACCAATTTGGGTGAGGATGTAAAGAGACTAGAACTCTCCTAGACCACTGATGGGATTGTAAGATCCTGCAGCCACTGTGGAAAACGAATGGGATCCTCGAATGAGAATGGGTTCCTCCAAAAATTAAACGTAGGCCGGGCGTGATGGCTCATGCCTGGAATCCCAGCACTTTGGGAGGCCGAGGCAGGCAGATCACCTGAGGTCAGGAGTTCAAGACCAGCCTGGCCAACATGTGAATCCCTGTCTCTACTAAAAATACAAAAATTAGCTAGGCGTGGGGGCACGCACCTGTGATCCCACCTACTCAGGAGGCTGAGGCAGGAGAATCACTTAAACCCAGGTGGCAGAAGTTGCGGTGAGCCGAGATAGCGCCAGTGCACTCCAGCCCGGGCAACAGAACAAGAGTCCGTCTCAAAAAAAAAAAAAAAACTTAAACATAGAATTACCATATGATCCAGTAATTCTACTTCTGGGTATATACACTTGTACCCAAAGGAATCAAAAGTAGGGACTCAAATGGATATTTATAGACCCATGGTTATAGCAGCATCATTCACAATAGCCAAGAGATAGAAGCAACCCTAGTGTCCATCCACAGGTGAATGGATACATAAAATGTGGTAAATACACGCAATGGAGCGTTGTTTAGCCTTAAAAAGAAGAAAATTCTGACACATGCTACAACGTAGATGAACCTTGAGGACTATACTCAGCGAAAGAAGCAAATTACCAAAGGACAAGTATAGTATGATTTCATTTACATGTGGTAGGTAGAGTAGTCTAACTCATAAAGACAGAAAGCAGAATGGTGGTTGCAGGGGCTTATGGGAAGGGAGTCTGGGGGGTTGGTATGTAATGGGCACAGAGCTTCATTTCAGGACAATAAAAATGTTCTGGAGGTGGTTGGTGGCGATAGTGGCACAATGTGAATGCACTTAATGCCACTGAACTGTACACTTAAAAATGGTTAAGGCAGCAAATTGTTATGTCACATACATTTTCTACAATTAAAATAAATAATTTTAATTTAAAAATTAATTAAAGGCCAGGCACAGCGGCTCATGCCTGTAATCTCAGCACTTTAGGAGGCCAAGGCAGGCTGATCAACTGAAGTTGGGTGTTTGAGACCAGCCCGACCAACATGGTGAAATCCCGTCTCTACTAAAAATACAAAAATTAGCCAGGTGTGGTGGTATGTGCCTGTAATGCCAGCTACTCGGGAGGCTGAGGCAGAAGAATCTCTTGAACCCAAGAGGCAGAGGTTGCAGTGAGCCAAGATCATGCCACTGCACTCCAGCCTGGCCTGGGCAATAGAGTGAGACTCCATCTCAAAAAGAACCAAAATTCATTAAATGGGAATAAGAAAGAAAATAACTTGATTCTCTGAGGATTTGGGAGACAATTGGCACAAGGGTGGGGAACAGGAAAGGGAGAGGAGTGGTATTCGTAATTAATGCCCATTAGACAACAGGACCAGGTTCTAATTGCAGCTCTGTTGCCTACTTGCTGGTGAATCTAGGCAACTGTCTTAACAGCTTTCAACTCTGGAAGAGGAACAGGGCTGCAGGGAGGCAAGGAGATGCTGGATGTAGATTGATGTCCATTGTACATAAAGTGCAACACAAATGCATGGAAATATTATTGTCTGCTGAAAGGGGTAAGGTTACCAACCTGGAGAAAAGGAAGGTGATGAGCAACAAGGAGGTGGTAATGGGAGGATGCTTTTGAGATCTGGGCGGGAGTCATGAAGGTTTAGGTCAGCCCAGTGGGGAATAAGACAGGAAAACCAGAGAAGAGGGCTAGAGTTTCCTGAGCTGGAGGGAGGGTCCTCGAGCATGGATAACAGAGGTCCAGGCAGCACAATTGGGGGAATTCTTATAAGACCCTCTGGTAGCCTAACAGAGGAGGAATGAAGAGCTCTGAAAATTGTCAGGGGTCACTAAGTTAAGAAAGAATACATTTCCGAAAATACTGACCCTAAGTCCCACCCTGAGAAAAAGGAGGAGTAAATGAAGATTGATTGGAGAGCGTTGATCAGGGTCAACATTTTTCCAAATTCTGGCACTACATCCCTGGCAGTATGGGAAGTGATTTCAGCTGGCACACAGGCTCACATTAAAAGGCATAGCCATTTCAATTTTCATTCAGTCTTTCCTATGACTTCCAAGGCAAAGCCGCTGGTTGGTGATATTATCTACCTCTCTAAACTCTGTGAGTCTTCAGCCTTTATTTGAGAAAGAGAGCAATTTCAGTAGGCAACAATGTCTAATCTGGAAATCAGCGAATCTGGCCTACTGCCTGGTTTTGTTAGTAAAGGTGTTTTGTTTTGTTTTGTTGGAGTTGGAGTCTCACTCTGTCATCCAGGCTGGAGTGCAGTGGTGCGATCTCGGCTCACTGCAACCTCCACCTCCCTAGTTCAAGCGATTATCCTGCCTCAGCCTCTTGAGTAGCTGGGACTACAGGCATGGGCAAACACATCCAGTTATTTTTTGTATTTTTAGTAGACAAGTTTTCACCATTTGGACAGGCTGCTTTCAAACTCCTAACCCTCAGGTGATCTGCCCATCTCAGCCTCCCAAAGTGCTGGGATTACAGTAAAGTTTTATTGGAACGCAGCCACAGTTATTCATTTACATCTCATCTCTGGTTCTTTCACCATGCAGTAGTCTGTTTTCATACTGCTATAAAGACATACCCAAGCCTGGGTAGTTTATAAAGGAAAGAGGTTTAATTGACTCACAGCTCAGCAAGGCTGGGGAGACCTCAGGGAACTTACAATCATGGTGGAAGGGGAAGGGGGAGCAAGGCACCTTCTTCACAAGGAGGCAGGAAGGAGAAGTGCCCAGCAAAGGGGGACGAGCCCCTTAGATCTTGTGAGAACTCACTATCACAACAACAGCATGGAGGAAACCACCCCAATGATCCAATTACCTCTACCTGGTCTCTTCCTTGACAGGTGGGGATAATGAGAATTATGTGGAATATAATTTGAGATGAGATTTGGGTGGGGACACAAAGTCAAACCATATCACACTATAATGACAGTGTTGAATGGTTGTAACAGAGACCAACAGGATTGCCTGCAAAACCCAAAACGTTTACTATCTGGCCCAATACAGAAAAAGTTTGAGTACCCCTGGTCTGATTTAATTACAATTGTTTTGTGTTCAGTGTATTTATTCCCGGGTACTTTCTGTCTAAGTCACACCAGTGTTTCACTGATGGTGACAATAACTGATTGCAGTTTTAACAAATCCATTTTTTTTTTTTTGAGATGGAGCCTTGCTCTGTCACCCAGGCTGGAGTGCGGTGGCACAGTCTCAGCTCACTGCAAGCTCTGCCTCCGAGTTCACGCCATTCTCCTGCCTCAGCCTCCCGAGTAGCTGGGACTACAGGCACCAGCCACCATGCCCGGCTAATTTGTTTGTATTTTTTTAGTAGAGACAACAAATCCATTTCTAAAAATTAACAAAATAATATAGTATTAACAAACGAATATAATATTCTATAATAAGTAAGAGACGTAGATTGCAGGGATGGTACACTTAGACAACAAGTGAGGCTTGATAAACACTGGATTACGAGAGTAGGGAGCGTTGAGGGATTTGAGGATGGTGAAGATAAAGAGCCACTTTGGTAGAGGTAAGGGATCTGAAGGATAAAATGGGTCTGGGAAAGGGATTTCATGAAAATAAAGGATTTGTACCTAAGAATGGTGAGATGGCACTGCATGTCCTAATAGATTTAGTGAGGGTAGTATGGGGAGGCCAAGGGATGGGCAGCTGCAACCAAGTGAAGCCGAGGTTGGTAAAGGGGAGAAAAGGATGGTGCCAGAGAGTCACGGATGGATGCCTTCCAACCTGGGGTTCTCCTTATGGAAGCATCATGGCAGAAATGTAAAGATCCCAGTGGCAACCACAACAATAACACTTGTCCCTGTTTACAGAGGGCGGGTTCTGAGCACTTCACACCCATGAACTCACTTAAGCCTCACAGTAACCCTGTGAGGAAATTGAGGCACAGAGAGGGTAAGTGACTGGCCTGGCTCAAGGTCACACAGCAGGTGAGTGGTACAGCCAGGCACTCTACTAAGCTCTGTAGGCCTTATGAAAAGGCAGGCAGGCCTAATGAACGGACTAGTACGGCTAGACCCGCCCACCTTCTATGCCTGCCACCCAGGAGGGGATAGGGCTTTTGTCATTCATACAGTCAGGTCTGGGATCTGTGACGCTGGGTCAGCTGAGCACCTGGCTAGTTCATCCTGGTCTCAGTCACCTGCCCTTTAGGATCCAGGTCATGGAGAGGCTGTCATCTGGTGACATCACAGATGACAAATCATGATGACTTTGCCATGGGAGTGACAAAGTCTCAATTGCCGAGAAGAGGCAGAGCTGTGAGGCAGCAGCAGAAAGACAGACCTCTTAGAGGCACAGGGGTGGCTGCAGTCCCAAAAGCCCAGCAAAAATCTCAGAAGGAAAGAGGCAGAGGGGCCCTCGGTGACCAAACTGGAAGTTATAGGCCAGGGGCTAGGCGTCCGCCTGTGTCTTCCACGCTGTGTTATGGTTCAGAAAGCAAACGTCCAGAGGAATGCAACAGATGTCTACTGTCTTATACTTCCCTGTTTTTGCAATTTTTTCTGAAATTATTAAATTGCAATATAATCTGAAATTATATCATTCATGTGTTAATTATCGCCTCCACTCTTAGTGTGTTATCTCGGTGATGTTAGGCCAAGATCAAGATCATACTCGATCTTGATCCCACTGCCTGACCCATAGTAGGTGCTAATAATATTGGTTTAATTTAAATCCCACTTCAGCTCAAACTTCAAAATGTGTAGGGGTCACTTAGGGTTATCCACTCTTGGAGAATGAGCACTTTGGCCTGGTGAACAGAAGGAACTGCAGCCAGAACCCAAGCAGGGCAAGAAGACCCCCCACCTTCTCAGCCTCTCACCCACGGACGCAGAGATAGCCAACAGCATCTCCGTGTCCCCAGGGGAGACGGGAAGGGGTTGAAGCCTCTGTCTTCGTGCCTGGTGGCATGGTGGGGCACCATCAATGGGGTGCTGACTTTGCAATTATGTTTTTTTCCGAAAACTTGGTTTGAGAGTCTAAATATTCTATCTATACGGGCTAGAAATCAAAGGATGTCCAAATAAACAAACAAAACTTTTAACTATTGCTATGAGCTGTGGCTTGAATTCTGTCCTCCCAATTCATATGCTGAAATCCTAATCCCCTGTAACTCAGAGTGGGATTTTATTTGGAAGTGGGATCTTTGCAGATCTAATTAGTTAGGATGAGTTCATACTGGAGCAGGATGATGCTTCTTATAACGGGGGGAAAGGTGGACACAGACATACGCACAGGGAGAACGCCATGTGAAGATAAAGGTGGAGATCAAAGTGGTGCATCTACAAGGCCAGGAATGTCACAGATGGCCAGCAAACCACCCAGAGCTAGGGCCGAGGCCTGGACCCCATTCTGCCTCACAGCCCTCAAGGGAACCAACCCTGGAGACATGCTGGTCTCAGGACTTCCAGGCTCCAGAACTGGGAGATGATACATTTCTGTTGTTCGAGCCACCTTGGCTGTGGTGCTTTGCTACGGTGGCCCTGGCAAACCATGCAGCTATTTCCAGCTGTGGATCTAGCCTTGGGAAGTGAGCAAGTCATGAAGGATCTCCGTGGGAAGAAGAGGGTGGTGGTGTTCTTTTTGCTAACGGGGCTGGAGCAAACTGCTCTCTGATCACCTGCCCCTCATCCACACCTGCCTCCACCCAGGCAGTTTCTGGTTCCCACACTTGGAGTCACCCTCCCTACTCACTTTCATCTCCCTTGTTTTCTTTCTAGCCTGCCCCCCTCCAGGGCTCCAGACTCACCTGGCTTTGCATCAAACATCCCAGTGGGTCTCTCTCAGCTGTGCAAATACCGAGGCTGCCTCAACACACAGGAGTGGTAACTTTGGGAAACGAGAGTAAGAAAGATACACAGGGGCAGAGGTGGAGGGGGCACCTCACAGCCTGGCCAGTCACCTGGAGCGGGGCCATGGTTAGCGATTTTCTATAATGGCCAGGTATTATGAGAGGGAACGCAGACTATGGAACTTAGAGTATGATGCGGCCCATTTCTGTAAAGAAGAAGGATGTTTACGGTTCTGCAGGATGCATCCCAAGGAGTTTGTGCTAATTAGCTCTGGATACTGAAATAGCAAGTGGTTTCAATTTGCTTCCTTTTGCTCGTAAATATGGCATAGTATTTTAGCAGGAAACATGTATGTGAGTGTGCTTGTGTGTGTAAAAATAGTAATACAGTCAGCCCTCTGTATCTGGGGGTTCCATGTCTGCAGATTCAACCAACCATGAACCTACAATATTCAGAAAAACCGCAAATATAAATAATGATACAACAATCAAAAACATGAATAGAAAATATAGTAGAACAACTATTTGCGTAGCATTTACTTTGTATTAGGTATTATAAGTTATCTAGAGATGATTTAAAGCCTAGGGGAGGATGTACATAGGTAGTTTTTTGGTTTTTGTTTGGGATTTTTTTTTTTTTTTTTTTTTTTTTTGAGACAGGATCTCACTCACTACGTCTCCCAGGCTGGAGTGCAGTGGAATAATCACGGCTTACTGCTACAGCCTTGACCTCCTGTGGTCAAGCAATCCTCTTGCCTCAGCCTCCTGAGTAGCTAGGACTACAGGCATACACCACCACACCTGGCCAATTTTTGTGTTTTTTTGTGGAGACGGGATATCCCTATGTTGCCCAGGCTGGTATCAAACTCCTGAGCTCAAGCAATCCACCCGCCTCGGCCTCTCAAAGCCCTGGGATTACAGGCTTGAGTCACTGCACCCAGCTGCGCAAAGGTTCTATATAAGGAATTTGAGCATCTGTGGATTCTGGGGTCCCCAGGGGTCCTGGAGCCCATCCCCCCACAGACAACAAGGGACAACTGTACTGAGAATCTTGAGTAGATCCAGAACCTGAGGAATCGGCATTTCCCTGGATGCTCAATGTCTGTGTCGAGTGAGGTTGACCTGAAGTGGGGTGGATGGAGAAGATGTCTTTTCCATCTCTGCCCCTTTCCTGCCCTTATCCTTACTGTCTATGATCCCAGGGAGCTCAGATCCTTCTGTCTGCAGAGCGAGGCCTCTACAAGAAGGCAAACTTTCTCTTGCTAATATGGACCAATTCTTACAGCAACACTTCAAAATCGATCGATGTTACAAACTCTTGTCTGTGTCCTCTACATAAAACCTTTCCCCGCAAGGGAGAGAGTAGGGCAGAGAGGTGAAGAGGAATGGAAACTCCGCCACACCACCCCCCTGTACTAGAAACAGCAGCTGTGTCTCAGAAACAGTGCACTCAGGCTCTCTGGCTCCCAGGTTAGAGAACAAGGCACAGAACGGCCCCTCCCCCAGAATCACGGGACCACCGACTTGGCAGATGCATCCAAGGGCACCCTGACTCCTCTGCCACGTGGATTGTTGACCTCAGCAATGACCAGCCCAATTAACAAGGATGTCAGGCTGTTTGGGTCCAGATCATTCCTGAGCCATGAAACAGTTAAGAAATATCCTGCCCCACTGGCTGCCGTGCTCATAAAGGTAAGACCCACGTGTACTTCCTTGTGGCTCCAAGACGCGCCGGCTGGCTCATTTGCTCACACCCAGCAGGCAGAGAAGGCAGCAGCAGGCAGGACCGCCACCCTCCCATGCAAATCACCCCCGGGAGTGCAGCTGGGCTCCTCCAGCTCCTCCTGGGCAATGCTCCTGGGGAGTCTGTGGCGAAGATGCCATCCAGGGCGCTGTGTGCTCTTCCTAGTCCTCGCCCTCCTGCTGGATGTGGTCGGCCTGGTCTTTTTGCTGCTGGGGATCTTGGCCTCCCTGAGTTACTGGGACTTCTTCGTCTACACAGGTGCCCTGATCCTGGCTTTCAGCCTACTGTTCTGGGTCATCTGGTATTCCCTCAACATCGAGGTGTCTCCTGAGAAACTGGACCTGTAGTTTGGTCATGGGAAGAGGAGGTGAGACGCAGGTGCCGTACGCAGACATGTCTGTGGACCTGGGGCTCTTGGGCAGCAACATGTTGCCGCTTCCACCTAGCAAGCCCCGCCGGGATGAGGTGAGTGCACGTAAGACCTACCTGGCAGGGTGGCCAGAGAGGCTTGGACAAGCAGGGGCAAGACCAGGCCTGCTGAGGCTGCATGAGCAAGTAGCCGGACACTGCGTCCCGACTGGGGATCCTGTGATCCCGGCCTCAGGTCCCGCTGGGGTGGCCAGCCAAGAGGACGTGGGGCAGGTGTTTTCTCCTCTGGGCCGTTTTCCTCACGGAGGCTGGGAAGAGAGTCTCAACAGCCCCTTCCACCCCTGATAGGCCACGAATGATCCTGCCTACCAGGCAGAATGGGAAATTATCCCTTTAGCTTGGAACCTGGGGAGACAAAGACCCCATCTGGGTTCTCTGTTGGGAAGAATCTCTGCTGGGGAGAAAAGTCTTTAGCACGGGAGAGGATGGAAAGTTCCCCAATGACTCTTGTGCCCTTGCATGCATGAAGGGGTGTGAACCGGGCTATGGTAAAAGCAAACAGAGCAGAACCACCCAGAACGGCCCCTCGTATTCACTTCCTCTTCCACCTGCCCAGATGGGATACATGAGGGGGGGTAGGGACTACTTTGCCTCCATGCTCACTCAGTGCACACAACTCCTGTCTCTGCAGTGTTCCCACCCCACCCTCACTCACACACACACGCAGCCAATACATGTGCCCAGCCAGTCTCCAAGACCCAGAAGTCAGGGGACTTTGGCTTCGTGGATTTCATCAGCCGAGTTGCGCGTCACACCTCAGTCTATTGCGTGCAACCAAAGAGGCAGATAGTTGTAAGATTTTTTCACATCAAGACAGAGTCCCAGGGATAGAGTGATCTGGTCCTGACAATGCTGAATTAGAGATGGACAGCTCTCTCCAGGGGACTGAAGTCAGAGCCCTAGTTCTTTGGGCAGCCGTACCCTCCTCCCCAGGTGGGCCCAACCTGCACGCAGGTGTTTCCAGGCACTCCCATTTCTTACTCCGTGACCAGAAGTAAGAGCAAAGGCCGTTGCTGAGTTGAAAGAAGGAAACAATGATTGTGTGTTTTGTGGGGGATTACACCTGACTCTCAGAACTCAGAGAAAAGAGCAGCAAACTTAGGAGATCTCAGTAGCGTAAGGTAAGCCCATACCTAGTAAATGAGGTAGAAGGAGATGAGCAGTCAGTCCCACTCTGATCTTCAACACTTGTTAGCTGGGTGATGTTGGCCAGGTTGCACTCTCTGAGCCATGGGATTGTCATCTATAAGATGAAGAGAATAGTTTCAGCCCTTATTGCTGCAAGGATCAAAAAGAGATAAGGCAAGGAAAGGCTGTACAATTGATGTGGTTCTTACACCAGATGTCAAGCATACAAAATGCATAATCTGGGATGAGTTAACTGACCCAGAGTCCGAATGTGAAGTACCTTGGTGTCTCTCAAATTGGTAGTGGTGGGGGTCAACTCACACTTTGCATCATGAAACTTCAGAGCAAAAAGGGGCCCTGATTTGTGTGCTGGTACACTGGAATGTGTCAGGCACTGTGCAAGACACTGGGGATAAGAAATCAGACGCATGGACCAGGCACAGTGGCTCACGCCTGTAATCCCAGCACTTCAGGAGGACGAGGTGGGTAGATTACTTGAAGTCAGGAGTTCAAGACCGGCCTGGGCAACATGGTGAAACCCCATCTCCACCAAAAATACAAAAAAATTAGCCATGCATGGTGATGCACACCTGTAAACCTGGCTATTCAGGAGGTTGAGGCAGAAGGATTGCTGGAGCCCGGGAGGTACAGGCTGCTGGGAGCAGAGATTGCACCACTGCACTCCAGCCTGGGTGGCAGAGTGAGACCTGTCTCAATTAAAAAAAAAAAAAAAAAAAAAAAGACACGACACGGGGGCTTTACCATCTGGTGAGAAAGACAGACACTCACCAAAGATTCACACTTACAGAAGTATAATAACAAAGTCAGGTCTGCACTAGGAAGGAGAGGAGCATCCTCCCACAAGAATATTCAATAGAGAAACTGACCCAGAAGATGGAGTCAGGGAAGGCTTCCTGGAGGAGGTGATGTTAGGCTGAATGCCAAAGGAAGGGTGGGAGGTGAATGGAAAGTCTTTCAGGGAGAGGCAATGGCTTGGGCAAAGGCCCTGGGATAACAGGAAATAAAAGACGACAGGGAGATTGAAGGGCAGAGAGCAAATGTCGGAGAGAGTTGGAGCTCTGTGGTAGACAAAGGCCAGGTCTCGCAGGGCCTCGAGGGCCTTCTGAAGGATTTTGGTCATTACTTGAAGAACAATAAGAATCCATTGAAGAGATATAAGCAGAGGTAGGGGCTTAACGTAATTGCACCTATGTTTCCAAAAGACCACCCCAGCCACAGTATAGATTATTATGGTTACGATTATTACCAGCTGAAACCCATTTTGGGAGCCAAGACAAGTGCCCAAACAACACAGAGCCCCCAGTGTGAGTCTCCGGGCCCTGAACAGCCTTCCCTCATTGAACAGAAGTTCAGTAGCCCAGCGTTGAAGAGCATGGGCCATACCTAGACTGCCTGGCTTGAATCCAGTCTTATTCCTTTCTAGCAACGTGACTTGGGGCAAGTTACTTCACCTCTCCACACCCCATTACTCCAAATATGTAAAATGGAGATGGTGCTAATAATAGCCACTACATCATAAGGATGTTGCACAGATTAGGCGGATTAATATTTGTTCAGCACCATGCAAGTGATGACTAAATAAAGCGTCAGTCACGACGCAGGTAGCCAGCACATTACGGAGGGTGAGGCCCTGAAGCATTATGATCAATTCTAATGGCAATGTACCTTAGGATTTTTCAGTAGATATGAGAATGGATGCTGCCACAGAATGCCAGGGTTTTGTCCTGGTTCAAAGAAACTTTGGAAGTTTTAATAAGTTCTTTATTGTATGCTTTACCGAACCGCCATCCCCTGACACATTTCAGGGATGGCCCAGAGGGACAGATTCGTGTGTGCTGAGACCTGCTGTTCAGGACGTTGCCCACTTACGGGGCTGCCCAACCCTCCTCCACCCCATGGCCTTGGGCGAGTCATTTTACTTCCCTTTAGAGTTAAAGATGTGGTTTCTGGCCGGGCATGGTGGCTCATGCCTGTAATCCCAGCACTTTGGGAGGCTGAGGCGGGCGGATCACGAGGTCAGGAGATCGAGACCATCCTGACTAACATGGTGAAACCCCGTCTCTACTAAAAATACAAAAAATTAGCCAGGCGTAGTGGCAGGCACCTGTAGTCCCAGCTACTCCGGAGGCTGAGGCAGGAGAATGGCGTGGACCTGGGAGGCGGAGTTTGCAGTGAGCCGAGATCGTGCCACTGCACTCCAGCCTGGGCGACAGAGCAAGACTCCATCTCAAAAAAAAAAAAAAAAAGATGTAGTTTCTAAGGGAGGTTTCAAACTGTGCTCTGCCAATGTCCCTGGAAGGGAATTGGTCCTGGGGTAAGGGGGAGAGTGAGGGGACAGGAATCCAGCAGCCCTACCCACCCCACAACACACATTTCACCCAGAACAGTGGAGCTCTCAGCAGCTTTGCACATTAAACTGTCACATAAGACTTTACATGAACACAAGCTTCTGATGCCAAAAAATATTTGAAAAGCAGCTCATCTCAGTTCCCCTACAGCCTACAACCTTTGGTCTGCATGTCAACGCCAGACATATTCATGATTTACGGGCAGATTGTAACTGGCTTTGCTAGTTCTCTCATTCTCAGAACGGGGTAAAAGGGAAGAATGTGGGCTCCCTGCATTCAGAGCTGACGCCCACATTCCTAGCTCAGCCTTCAGAGGCTCTGTCGGATGAGGCTGAGGCCGGGCACAATGGCTCATGACTATAATCCCAGCACTTTTGGAGGCCAAGGCCAGAGGATCACTTAAGGCCAGAAGTTGGAGACCAGCCTGGCCAACATAGTGAAACCGGGTCTTTACTGAAAATACAAAAAATAGCCAGGCATTGTGGCGTGTGCCTGTAATCCCAGCCACTTGGGAGGCTGAGGCAGGAGAATAGCTTGAACCCGGGAAGCAGAGATTGCAGTGAGCCAAGATCGTGGCACTGCACTCCAGCCTGGGCGGCAGAGCAAGACTCCATCCCAAAGAAAACAAAAAAAACAATGAGGTTGATAGGACCTGCCCCCACCCTGCCCCAGAGATGAGGAGGTCCCATGACAGGTCAGGACAAGGCAGGGGCCTGGCTGCCCCGCAAGCCCTCCACCCACAGCCTCTGCGGTTCTCCAGAGACAAGGGGGCAGGGTGCCCGCTAAACTTCAGAGGCTCCTCCCAGGAAGTTTCAGGGCTGAAACCCACTTTTATAGTGGCTCACCTTGTTTTTTTTTTTGAGACGGAGTCTCGCTCTGGCGCCCAGGCTGGAGTGCAGTGGCCGGATCTCAGCTCACTGCAAGCCCCGCCTCCCAGGTTTACGCCATTCTCCTGCCTCAGCCTCCCGAGTAGCTGGGACTACAGGAACCCGCCACCTCGCCCAGCTAGTTTTTTTGTACTTTTTAGTAGAGACGGGGTTTCACCATGTTCGCCAGGATGGTCTCGATCTCCTGACCTCGTGATCCGCCTGTATCGGCCTCCCAAAGTGCTGGGATTACGGGCTTGAGCCACCGCGCCCGGCCGTGGCTCACTTTTATAGACCAACTGTGCTCTGAGAGAGACAGAATGCCATTTCATTTTATCACTTGGTTGCTATATTTTCAGATTTTTTCTTTCTCCATTTTCCACTTCTTGGTCATTTCCTGCAGATAAAGGGAAGTCCCCAGGCTAAGTCAGATGAAGACTCTTGTCCTTTTTTAATAGGGTGTCCAAGATGACACACCCGAAGGATACACACACACACCAACACCCCACACACATACACACACACATACACACACCCTCTTCTACTACACATATGTTCATGCACACACAAACACGTTCCCCACACACTCACACCTCCTACACACACACCCAGAAACACACACAGAAACAAACACACCTGCTCCCACACCAACCAAAGCCAAAAGGCATGAAAGGCTCACAGCCTTGAGCCTTGGAAATTGAAACTTGTTCCTCCACTTAGACTTTTTCCAACAGGCAGCCTCTCCCCTCTGCCCACAGAGGAGGCCAGTGGAGCTGCCAAGTCAGCTCAAAGGTGAGCCTGGTAAAAAGCCCTCCTCTCCTGAACGAGTCATGCCCCATGTAGACACGGTGCCAGGGCTGTGTGGAGGAGCAAATGTTTCTCTAATCTCTCCAGGGATTTTTAATTTAAGGCAAGAGATAAAGCATGTGCATGATACTTCACCAAGTTTCCATGGGAAAATGCATTGTGGGAGATAAGCACAGTCTTGCCAGGGCTCTGGACGCTGAGAGGAGGCACAGAAACCTCCTGGCTGGGGGAAGCGTGCTGTGTGTGGTTCTGGCCAGGCTCCTGAGGAACAGGTAAGAACGTGACAAGCAGAGATGGCACAGGGACAAGCAGTGGTGAGTGGTGGGGAGAGGGGCAGTCCAGGCAAAAGGAAGGACTGCAGAAACGAAACAATTAGGGTGTCCAGGAAAAGCTGAGCAGGCACATTTGACTGGGGGTCGGGGTCTTCAGCGCTGGCTGTGCAGGACTTTGATCACCAGATGAGGATTCTGACACTAGGCAAGGAGGGAGGAGCCTTCAATGGCGTTACATACCAGAGAGCAGCATGATCAAACTTTGTAGAAGAGTGACTCAGCATCATGTGCAGAATGGATGAGAGAGAAGCAGCTGAAAGACATCGAGGTCATTCAGCAAGCTCAGATGGCAGGTAATAAAAGGGCTCAAGCTGAAATGATGGCCATGGAGGGGAGAGGAGAAGAGCAGAGACTGCATGAGTGGAGAACAGCCTGTCCTGTTCCACAGTGGGTCAGGGGTGGCATTGTCAAAGACTTCAGAAAGTGCCCCCGGGGCATGGAATGAGGGGGGTCAGAAGAAGGCATGAGTTTGTTTACGATGATTCATATTCTTTTGAACATGCAGAGTTTGATATGCAAATGGTGTATGAGCAGAACTACCTAACTGGCATTGAATGTGCAGATTTTAAACTCAGAAGAAAGATCAGATGTGGAGGGAGAGGTTAGGGGTGAGAAACATGTGGATGAGATTACAGAGGGTGAGGAGGTAGAGAGAAAAGGGATTGGGAGAGTTAGGAAGGAAGGAAGGAAGGAAGGAAGGAAGGAAGGAAGGAAGGAAGGAAGGAAGGAAAGGAGGGAAGGAGGGAGGGAGGGAGGGAAGGGAGGGAGCGGGGGAAGGAAGGGAGGGAGATTCACTGAACCAGGCCCTAGGGTTGCACATTATCCCATTTCACCCTGTCAACAAGGCCATGAGGAAAGTATTATTATCATCATCATTATTATTATTCCCCTCTCTTACAGGTAAGGATAATAAGGTGTATGGAGGTTAAGTAACTTGCCCGACATAATGGAACTAGGCAGTGATGGAGCCAGACTGTAAAACCAGCTATATCTGATTGTAAAACCAGGTTTATGCTCTTTCCATAAGACCAGGGGTAGGCAACTACAAGCTATGGGCCAAGTCTGACCCACCTCCTCTTCTTGTAGATAGTGTTTTATTGGAACACAGCCTGACTCATTCACTTGCATATTATCTATGGCTGTTTCATGCTAGAGTGGCAGGTAACACAGACCATGTGGCCTGCAGAGCCTATGACATTCACTACCTGGCTCTTTACAGAAAACATTTGACATAGCCCCTGGCCTAGCCATGCATGTTTCCTATAGGAGCCTGGTCAGAACCTTGAGCCATGCCTGCATGTGGGGAACGGGAAAATGAAGGCAGATGGAAGAGCCCAAATGGAAGTTCCCAGTAACAATAAGGAAGAGACGTTATGCCAGTGGCAAAGAGGACAAAGGACATCTTATCAAGAGTGAGGGGAACTGACCATCAAACGCTTCCAAGCCACCAAAAAAAAGGCTGAAGCCTAAGGAAAGGCAGCTAGGCAGACCTGGCAATGTGCCTTTCTCAGTAAATGATGGGGACAGAAATCAGATGATGCTACTTATCGGGTGGCTGAAGATGGGTGAGGAGCGAGTGCAGATTCATCTTCAAAGTATTTGGTGAAGAGATTAAGAGGGTAGAGCAGTCACCTGCTGGCATAACAGTGCTAAGGTGGGAATTTTTAGGGAAAGGATATAGAACATTGAGCAAGACAGTAAGTGGAGAAGAGGAAGGCAGCAGAGAGGAAAAGAAGATGCTGAAGTGATAGATGAAGATGAACCTGTGATCACATCCAAGGCAGAGGTTGAGGCAGAAGCCAGAGAACAGAGAGAGGTAGGCATCAGCTTTGCCTGCAAGGAAGGGCAAGGAGAGGAAACTAAGATTTGATGAGAATTTTGATATTTATTAAGCCAATCACTTATTTTCATGATCTCATTCATTGCTTACAACTCTATGAGGGAGGGATTCACATTTCCATTTTGCAAGCAAAGGAAGCTGAGTCTCGTGTGGTTTCAGGGTACCAGTGCCATGGAGAGGCTTCTCTAGGATTCAAACCTACGTCTGGCAACTCTAACGACTGTGCTGGTTTCACACACACACACAGGCTTGAAATTGATGGATTTGGGTTGGGGGCTGATCCATTTTATCTTCCTTTGTTCAACACAGGTCCCATCTGATGGAGGAGAATCAATTCAAGGAGATGCCCTCCCTTTACAGTACACCCTTTAACAGCATCCAGGAGGAACGAGAGGCTGCAATGCTGAGGCTTTCAAAGTATTTACCAGGATGCCCAAGAACGGCCGTGATGCCAGGCTTCTGGCAGGTTCCAGGCTCCATCACAAGCCCAGCATCTCTGCACCAGATCTGACATGGCTGCTGCTGTCCCAGCTCTTTATGAAGGGCCTGAGTAGCTATCAAGTTTTTATGGCAGGAGCCCTGCCGGGGGCTTAGACACCAAAAGAGAAGTCTCATCCTTTGCAGTTCTTCTTGTGAAGAAGAACTTTCTTCCTTTTAGAAAAACAATGAGAACCAAGCACAAGCACCAAAGTCCAAATGGGATCTCCTGCAAGCACATGTCAAGCAGGATTGTTGCTATTTCTCCTCATTGGCTCTTTGGACAGACTGTGTGAGCTCCTGGAGGGTTCCACTGTATCTCCCCTTTGATACTGACCAGTTGGCACATGCTGACATATTCCAACGTGTTGATTGCAAACGTGAACGTGCAGTCAGTGCTGTGGGCAGGAGGATTCTCTCCTCCTCAGTGGGGCCACACTTTGCACTATTAGTGCAGCTCCACTTGTTTGCACAGCCTGGCCATGCAATGGCTCATATTGAGCTTTTAGCCAACTGAAACCCCCTGCGTGTTTTTCTGACAAGCCAGCTAGGCCTCTGCTATGCTGTCCTTGTGTCTTTCATTTGAGACCTGAAGGGCAGGACTGTTCTTATCTTAAGTTACAGCTGGTGGAGTCCAGCCCAAGGACAGCAACTCTGAGAGTCAGGCCTCATAGGCTAACCACATAGACGTGCTCTGCTTCGTGACCCACCAGAGCCCGACCTGCCCCACTAATTTATATTTCCCCTGGTCTAATTTTGTACTTTTTATTTATATTTCGCCCTTAAAGTGTATGTGTCTCTTACAAGCTGCCTCCGATCTTTCATGGTACGAGGTGGTTACCTAAATAAAGAAGCAGATTTGGCCTTTGTTTTCATGTAGCAGGACATATTTGCGAGTCTTCGTGATCTCATAACTGTTCTCCTAGTTTTAGGATATCCTCTTCCCATTTGTTTACTGCCTTGGTGCAAGTCTTGTAATCCTGCACTCAGTACAGTGCCTCCAGGGAAGGAACACGTAGAACACAGTATGATGAAGACAGAGCAAGGCCGGGCGCGGTGGCTCACGCTTGTAATCCCAGCACTTTGGGAGGTCGAGGTGGGTGGATCACGAGGTCAAGAGATGGAGATGGTCCTGACCGACATGATGAAACCCCGTCTCTACTAAAAATACAAAAATTAGCTGGGCATGGTGGTGCACGCCTGTAGTCCCAGCTACTTGGGAGGCTGAGGCAGGAGAATCGCTTGAACCCAGGAGGCAGAGGTTGCAGTGAGCCGAGATCGTGCCACTGCACTCCAGCCTGGTGACAGAGTGAGACTCTGCCTCAAAAAAAAAAAAAAAGACAAAGCACGGGTTATCCTGACACCATGAAATCTTCTGGCATCTCTGTGCTCTGCCACCAGCCTAGTATCTCTGAATTGAGCTGGACTCAGAAACCCAAAGAGCTATCACAAAAGAACATTTGGAATTAAGAAGAAAAATTTCCTTCCTACTCAGAATCTCCCCCAACCACCTTCACTTGTAATCCTCTCCATCTTCCCAGTTCGAAGTTTCTTGCTGTGTCTGAGCTGACTGTACACCGTGAGGGGCCAGAGCCTCTTACTTGGGGTTCTGAAGTTCACAGGGAAGGAAAAGTCACATATAATCAAAATCACTCTGAAAAATTCCTTGGGAAGACATTCTGTTAGAGGCCACATGACTTCTCTTAATGAGACCAGCATAGTTGTTTTGTTTTGTTTTAATTCTAGAAGTGGAACCGTTTTCTGTTTTCTTTGGGTACCAAATGCAATCATTGGCTTTCACTGAGTAGAAGCCACATTGTTCAAAATACGCAAATCTTAAAAAACCAGGATCACACTTAGGCCACAGCGCATGTTTACATCTAAGAGAGACTGAAGGAGCTGAGAGTGGCTGAGCAGCAGATTCCTTACATGTCACACTCACTCTAGGGAATTTCCCGCACTGTTTACGTCATCCTCTCTCCACACTTGGGCTGTCAGTCTGCAAGTTAAATGCATATATGATGGTTCTCCATATAGAGCCTTTGTTCGACCCAATTAGAGGCCATTCTGTTTGGCAGGATGACAATAGAATACATCTGTGATCATAGGAGTAAGAGGTGAATTAAACGCAGTCCCCACGGATTACTTACTACTCATTAGATTAGCCTGCAGGAAGAAAAGGGAGGCCCACAGAGGAGGATTTCCTGGAATTTATCGTTGACCACCCAGCAACCACATTTAAGAAGTGAAACTGACAGGGCCACCTAGACAGTGCATGTGGAAACTGCAGGGCAATCCCTCCAGGGCAAGGCTTGCTCCGTACCTAAGCATCTATGAGGACACCACTCAGAGACTCCTTACAGTATAGAATTAGAGGACATGAGCCCTGAAACCATCTTGTTTTTGTTTTTGTGTTTTTGAGAAGGAGTTTCATTCTTTCACCCAGGCTGGAGGCCAGTGGCACAATCCTGGCTCTCTGCAACCTCCGCCTTCTGGTTTCAAATGATTATCCTGCCTCGGTTTCCTGAGTAGCTGGGATTACAGGCGCCCGCCACCACGCCCAGCTTATTTTTGTATTTTTAGTAGAGACAGGGTTTCACCATGTTGGCCAGACTGGTCTCGAACTCCTGACCTCGTGATCCGCCCGCCTCGGCCTCCCAAAGTGCTGGGATTACATCTTAAAAACCACAGAGCCATGCTCCTCCAACTGTATGCAAATCACTTGAGGATCTTGATAAATGCACATTCACTGTGGCTCAAGCTTGTCATCCCAGCCAGCACTTTGGGAGGCCAGTGTGGGTGGATCACTTGAGTCCAGGAGTTTGAAACCAGCATGGGCAACATGATGAAACTCAGTCTCTACAAAAAATACAAGAGTTAACTGGGTATGGTGGCACATGCCTGTAATCCCAGCTACTTGGGAGGCTGAGGCAGAAGGATCACCGGAGCCTGGGGTAGTTGAGGCTGCGGTGAGCCATGATTGCACCACTGCACTCCACCCAGGTGACAGAGTGAGATCCTGTCTCAAAAAAAAAAAAAAAATTACAGATTCAGATTCAGTAGGTCTGGGGAAGGGCCTGAGACTCCACATTTCTAATAAGCTCCCAGGCCATGCTGCTGCTACTGGTTCCCGAGACACTTTGAAGAGAAAGGCTCTCAAGCAACCCCATAATTTCAGGGGTAGGAAAACTGAAACCACAGGTAAAGCAGCTTCACCAAGTTCAAGCAACTGAAAAGTGACAGATCCAGGTCTGGAGCCCAGGTCTCCAGGCTGCCAGTCAAGGCCTCTTTCCTCTCCATAAATGGCTGACCCGCTTCTCCCAAGCACTGCTGAGCCTCAGGCAGAACAAGCAAGTGAGCAGGTCAGTAGCTATGGAACTGAGGCACACTCATACTGCAGGTGAGCCATGCACCTTCCCCCGTCGGGCCTCACCCCGACTGTGCCGAATGAGCAGGCCTCCACGCTGCTCTGTGTCACTTCAGATGCCACAGCACTGAGCCCATGGGTGCCCCTCACGCAGGGCAGGGAGGGAGGAGGAAATAGGTGGGTGCACAATGCCACCAGGCAGGGCCACATTGAGCCGGACTATGTCTGATCTGGACTCATCCTCCCAGAAAGCTCTCCACCAAAGGGCTGGGCATGGGGAGCCTCCTACTGTTCCCCAGGCCCACCTCATGTTCATTCCCTCTGGAGGCAATTGGGCCTTTTCAGTGACCTGAACTCTGTCCATCCTGCCACTTACAGGCTGAGTGACTATAGGTAGCCCTCTCCTATTAGGAGGTAATAATAATGACATTACAATCACAAGTGATCCAGCGCTGGTCTTCAGGACTTCTGCAGTCTCCTGAATTGGCAAATACCTTAGAAGGTATCATGCCTCACACCTGCAATCCCAGCACCTTGAGAGGCCTAGGCAGGTGGATCACCTGAGGTCAGGAGTTCGAGACCAGCCTGACCAACATGGCGAAACCCCTTCTCTACTAAAAATACAAAATTAGCCAGGTATAGTGGCTCATGCCTGTAATCCCAGCTACTCAGGAGGTTGAGGCATGAGAATCGCTTGAACCCAGGAGGTGGAGGTTGCGGTGAGCCGAGATCGTGCCATTGCACTCCAACAGCAAAACTCCATCTCAAAAAAAAAAGAGAGAAAAGAAATCAAAATGTAGAGCTGTACATCTTAGGCCATCTCCTCCTGATTCTAGGGCTATAAACCTGTTATTTTCAAAGCTATCTAAAGTAAGTTCTGCCATAATGATCAAGTCCACATTTCTCACAACCTCATCTCCATGGCTTATTGCAGGACCACAGGGCCCACGAAACCAGGGGAAGGCGGTCACAATAGGTGGAAGGGCAGCCCACCCCCAATCAGTAGCCTCGAAGTCCCTCAGACTGAAATTACTCATCTCTCAGTGAAATTACAGTACGGTGGAGGAAGGGGAGCTTATCCTGGCTGGATCACAAGCTGACCATCACCGTTGAGGCAGGCTCAGAAATGTATTTGCATAAAGGATCGAAGAGCCTCCTGGGTAAAAACAAACCCTAAGGGTACAGGGAGTCTGGCCTAGTAGCAGAAACCTCACACAGGTATGTTCAGCTTCCTTTACCTTCCAGCTATGTTTGTTCTCAGGGAAAAAGGGCTGCAAGAAGGAATAGACTGAACTGGGGTGGGCGAAACATACTCTATACGATACTGGGATATCATCTCAGCACTTGAAGGCATCCAACATACACTTGTGTTTGTTCCTGGTAGACACAGTAATAATCTGGCAGAAAAATAAAATAGGCACCAACTAATAGCTGACTGAACTTGCTTAAGAGCTGAATCAGTTCTTCCGAGACTCCCAGAAGTTACTTGGTAGGGCAGGCACACAAGGGGAATAGGTGCCAGCCAGGAAAACAAGGATGACGAAAAAACCCATCCCTTGTCAGGGGTATTGGGAAGAAAGGCTCAGAATACCAGAAGCTGAATATGAACCTGGGAATGCCCAAAGCTTTGCTGTGTGAGCCAGTGCTGTGCACAGATCCAAGGACTAAACAAAGGGAATGGCCAGGAGCAGGTGCCTCTGACTTTACAGCAGCCACATGGTCGCAGGCTTCCACGCATTCCTTTATTCAACAAATGGTCACCTCAGACCTCATTCCAGCCTGGGTCCCAAAGACTGACTCAACCGGAACGTGGAAGGTTCCTTAGCATTTGACAATGGTAACTTTTAGAAAAGGAAGAGAGAAGTAAGGTACAGATTCCCACCGGGGCCACCCTGCCATCAGACATCTCTGCCATACCCCTTACTGCACTGGTCTGTGTGTACCCAAATCCCCCAAGCCATTATTTGCATGCCATTTCTACACACTATTTGATAAGTTAACACCTTAAATGCCAAATTTGGCCCAGCTCTGCTTTCCAAGTTTAGGCACCCAGTTTACTATTATCTCTTTCTTTCCTTTCCGTTCTTGTTTCTCTTTCTTCAAACTGGCTGCTCCTGTACCAGCCCCAGCCCTCGAGAACAACTCCTACCAATTTCACCTACTTCACTTCCGGCCAAAGCCACAGGCTTATCCCACGGTGAAAAGGACAGAGACCCTCCACCAAAGCTTTTTTTGTGTGTTGGGCATATACCCAACATGCACAGCCTCAGGTTGGATGTCCTCTCACCCCTGACTCCATCTTTCTGACTAATCCCCTCCACCCTGCATCAATCTGGGACTCTGTGGCCCTCCTTTCCCAAGTTCACATCTACCTCCCTAGCTACAGCTATTCAGAATCTGAACTCTGACCCCTGCCCAGAACCTCTCACTCTAAAGAAGAGTCCAAGGCTACAACCTAATGCTAGGCCTCTGTAGCTCCCTGCGAACAACAGAGCTGTGATTCTCAAAGTGCTGTCCCTGGACCAGCAGCCTCAGCCTCCCTTAGGAGCTTGTTAGAAATGCAAAGACTTTAGCACTCCGTAGGGTAACCAACTCATCCCAGTCTCCCCAGGGCTTTCTTGGTATCAGTACTGAAAATTCCACATCCTGAGAACCCTGATCAGTCCTGGGCAAACCAGGCTGGCGGGTCATCCTAACTTTATCCTGGACCTGCTAAAGGAGCAGCTCCGGGGGTGGGGGTCAGCCATGGGTATTCAACAAGCCCTCCAGGGAATTCTGATGTCTGCTCAAGTCTTAGAACTTCACCTTACAGGGTTTTTGATGCTGAACTTGTGCCTGCCTGAGGGCTGCCCTCTGGGTAAACCCCTCTTGTCCATCTTCCTTTTGGGCACAGGAAAACAAACCTTGTCACTTGGAGTCCTCCCAGACTGCACTAGCCCCAAGCAGCTCTATCAGCTGTGAAGAATCTCAAGTCCTGTCCAGCTCATACCGTCTTAAGTCACCTGCCACGGGTGTCCTCACCAGCTGGGGGGGGGCGGGTGAACTCATTTCTCCTCCCATCTCTTTCACATTTCAATTTTCAAGAAAATCAAGTTTCCCTTTGTTTGGGGAAAAAGTCACGTGGGATGGGGGAGCTTACTGGGCCTGGTGTACAAAAAAGGAGGGAAGAGGAAGGAGAGGGGTCTGGGTCGGGTGGGGGAAGTGTGAAAGGTATTGAGGGAATGACATTGATGAAGGGAGGATTGAAAGAAGGCTGGGATGGAGAACAGTGGTGGCAAAGCCATGGAAGAGAGAAAGTGAGATGGGAGTAAATGGGAAAAGGTGTGTTTCCAGTGGACCAGCCACGGCAGCAGCCCCTGGGACCTTGTGAGACATACACACTTTCAGTCTCACCTCAGACCTACTTAATCACAAACTCTGGGATGGGTCCCTGTGTCTGCATTTTAAAAAGTCTTCCCGGCCAGGCGTGGTGGTTCATGCCTGTAATCCCAGCACTTTGGGAGGCTGACATGGGCGGATCACGAGGTCAGGAGATTGAGACCATCCTGGCTAACATGGTTAAACCCCACCTCTACTAAAAATACAAAAAATTAGCTGGGAGTGGTGGTGCATGCCTGTAATCCCAGTTACTCGGGAGGCTGAGGCAGGAGAATCGCTTGAACCCGGGAGACAGAGGTTGCAGTGAGCCGAGATCGCACCACTGCACTCCAGCCTGGCGACAGAGTGAGACACCTTCTCAAAAAAAAAAAAAAAAAAAAAAAGGCCGGGCGCGGTGGCTCAAGCCTGTAATCCCAGCACTTTGGGAGGCCGAGACGGGCGGATCACGAGGTCAGAAGATCAAGACCATCCTAGCTAACACGGTGAAACTCCGTCTCTACTAACAAATACAAAAAACTAGCCGGGCGAGGTGGCGGGCGCCTGTAGTCCCAGCTACTCAGGAGGCTGAGGCGGGAGAATGGCGTGAACCCGGGAGGCGGAGCTTGCAATGAGCTGAGATCGCGCCACTGCACTCCAGCCTGAGCGACAGAGCAAGACTCCGTCTCAAAAAAAAAGAAAAAAAAAAAGGCTTCCCAGTGATTCTGATGCCAGCTACAGTTTGAGGACCACTGGGCAGAACAACTGTGTTTCTTTAAGCAAGCATCCTGCTCCCCCGGAGGCTACGTTTTCTCCTTGTTTTCAAATTTCTGCCTGGTCATAGTGGCTCAGGAGAGAGAGACGGATTCTCGTAATGTGGGCTCTCTCAAATAACACCTCTTGTCACTGGCCTAAAGACTTCCTGAGTCACACATGGGGACAAATGGCTGTGACATCTGCTTTTCCCTCCATGGCTCTCGCTGTGCCATTGGTCCCACCAGCCTAGGGCAGCTCTAGATTGGGGTGGCTCTGGTGCTGTGTCATTTCCAAATCTAGTCAATATCAAAACCCTCCTTTATAGTTTTATCTCCTGTCTCCCTTGTCTTGACATAAGTTGTCTGCCAACTGTAATCATTAAGGAATAATTAATTCATTTCCCCATGATTTATTAATCAAACATATCCATAACCCCATACCTGGGTATACAAAAAGCATCAAACTGATGTATTATGATTTCCATTAGCGTTTTTGAAACATTTAAAACTATCCATTGCAATTTCCATAAACCCTGGGGATCTGGGAAGAACCAACGAAACCAGAGATCTAGATCTCAAAGGCCTGTGTGAACAGAGGTAGCAAAAGAGGCAATCACTTAAACGCTGATTGGCTCTTGTCACTCTCCCCAACCCTCAGCTACTCAGGACTTTGTCCCCTTTCATAAACCCCACCCCTTCCCTTCTCTGGGAATCTCCAAATGGCATCTCATGTGGGCTCACAAACACAGCCAGTACTAACTCAGTGCGGTCTGTGGGCTGGCTGCTGCTTTGCCTGTTCCCGGCTGCTCAGTCTTTCTCAACCTGGCAGCCCCTACTAGACCCCACCTCCACCTCCTGCAAAACAGGGCTTCACTCTTCACCATTACATCCACCAGAAAATGCCAGACTGCATGGCAGTGTGGCAGAGTAGGGAGGCACCTTACCTTTTACCTTTTACTCCATTATACGCTTGTGCTTGCTCACTGTGTTTTAAATGTCCTCAGATCTTCAAGTATAATGGCATCGTTCTACCTGTGCCCAAGTGGTCCCCTCTGTCACAGCAATCTCAGAGTCATGCTGCTTGGGCCGCAGTATAATGCAAGTGCTAAAAAATTATATTTCCCATGTCCACCCCCAGGGCCCAGCTCACACAGGAATTCATGGCAGAGTGGAGCTGGGAGGCAGATGGAGCGATGGAGACCACACGCTCAGGATGGAGCGATGGAGACCACATGCTCAGGATCCCTCTTCCCCTCCCATGACGAAGGCTTTGCCCCTGCTTCCAGCGGGAGGGGCCTGCCTTCTCCTTGCTTGGGATACTTGTCAACCAACATATGTTAACGACAGAGGAGAGAAGAATCAAGACCTAGGGATGGAGCTGGGAGAGGCCGGCCTCGAACAAGGAATATCTTGAAAGCTTATTTTTATCATTAAAGTGTGTATGAATGTCACCTTTTACTCCATTATACACTTGTGCTTGTTCACTGTGTTTTAAACATCCTCAGATCTTCAAGTATAATGACATCGTTCTACCTGTGGGTTTAACTTTCCTCCAGCCCAAAGACGTGGACCCCCAGACAACCACACAGCATAGCTAAGAAGGAATTCTCATGGCTGGCAGCAATTCTGTGTCATAGGCTGGGAGGCTCTTGATGAATAAGTTTCAAATTAATCAGGGCTCCAGATCAAGAGGCACTACTCTTTATTTTGTTTTGTTTTGTTTTGTTTTTGAGACGGAGTCTCGCTCTGTCACCCAGGCTGGAGTGCAGTGGCGTGATCTCGGCTCACCGTAACCTCCACCTCCCGGATTCAAGCAATTCTCCTGCCTCAGCCTCTCGACTAGCTGGGATTACAGGCACCTGCCACCACGCCCAGCTAATTTTTGTAATTTTGGTAGAGGAGGGGTTTCATCATGCTGGTCAGGCTGGTCTTGAACTCCTGACCTCAGGTGATCCACCCACTTCGGCCTCCCAAAGTGCTGGGATTACAAGCGTGAGCCACAGCGCCGAGCCAAGGCACCACTCTTATGCAAGCTTCATGTGAGAAAGCTGAGATGTACAATGACTCTGGGGTGTAAAATGACTCACCCGAGGCCACAGGGCCTGGACCGGAACCCACACTTTCTGGCTCCTGACCTACTGCTCTTTCTGCCATTCCATTCTGTCTCTCTGAGCGAAAGCAAAAGTTTGGTGGTGAAACAAGGACCCCCTCTACCACTAAGCCAGAGCACCTGGTCAGCACAAGAGGGGAATGAGGCTGTGTGCCTGGGCAGCCTCTGTGTACCTCTTCTATGGAATGGGAACATTGATGCCAGAACTATAGACTCCAGAGGATGGCTGTGAGATGTCTGCTGGGTAGTAACAGTCATACAAAGCTTTGGAAACATATAAGTATGGAACAACATGGGTTGTGGCTCTTGATTGCCCTGCTGAGAAGGCTTGGGTGAAGCTTTGCTCATTTCAGACTTCTCCTTCCTCTTGCCCTGTTTACTGCATTTCAGCAAACACACAGGGTGGAGCATGGGGAGCTCAGGGAAACCAACTCTGTAACAAGGAGGGCAAACACCTGGTCCATGAACCAGAGCCACCTCCACACACTCCAATGCCAACGTAAGGCGTCAACATAGGATCTTATAACTGTACTTCTGGGCACCGGCATGGTCTCCATCCATGACTGCAGAAGCCACCACCAGGCCATTGAAATTGGCTCCCGAGGCCAGGCGTGGTGGCTTACGCCTGTAATCCCAGCACTGGGAGGCCGAGGCAGGTGGATCACCTGAGGTCAGGAGTTCGAGACCAGCTGGACCAACATGGAGAAACTCCGTCTCTACTAAAAATACAAACTTAGCCAGGTGTGGTGGCCCATGTCTGTAATCCCAGCTACTCAGGAAAGCTGAGGCAGGAGAATCGCTTGAACCCAGGAGGCGAAGGTTGCCGTGAGCTGGTCATCATTTATTGTGCTCCAGCCCGAGACAGCAAAGGCAAAACTCTGTTTCCAAAAGAAGAAATTGGCTCCAGGAATGCGTCATTTGTCATGCTGGCTGCTGAGCAGTCTCGTGCTCCTGCCCCCTTCCAGTAGCTGGGACTGGCGCCCGCCACCTCGCCCGACTGGATTTTTGTATTTTTAGTAGAGGCGGGGTTTCAGTAATGTTAACCAGGATGGTCTCGATCTCCTGAACCGCAAATGATCGCCAGTCACCATTTACTCCCAAAGATCTTCGGGATTACCGAGCAAAGAACCAGCGCCGATATCGCTATTTCTTAGAGTTCATAAAAGCCAATTCTCAGGGGTCAATTATGCAGGTGAACTTAGACCAGCTGCCATAGCGAGGGAACACGTACCTACAAATCACTCCTTCCACGTCCTGTATTGCAAGTGATTCAAACTGGAAAGAGCCCTGATTAGTTCGAAACTTATTAATTAATGTAGTCCTACATTCCAGGCATAAGGCTGGTATTTGTACTGTCCTTCATTCCAACTTCTTGATCTACCTTACATGGTGAAAGTCTTTATGCTTTTTATGCATAACTTTTGAAATGGGCTTGGTAGACCCTGTATTAAAGGAAAAAAAAAAAAACAAACCATTTTCCCCATAAGCCAAAGAGGCTTAAAAAGAGAACTCAACTCAGAGAAGGTCTAGAGATGGAATTAAAGGGTAAAAGCACGAAAGGGTAATTAAAGAGGTGGATTGTTTGAAATGGGAAGTTAAATGCTTCAAACCTGAACCAAACAGGTAAGTTGAGTGGCTCCGGGTTGTGTGACTGTAACTTACCTTATCTATAAATAGATCCTACTCTGTATTATAAATAGCTTTACACTTGAAGAGCTTCTGAATGTGCCGTACTAGAGCAGATAGGACTGGGGGTCAAACGGAGGGACGTGGCAAAGGAACCAGATCATAAATCCAGAGTCCTACCCTCCCTCCATACATAGACATACTTCCAATTTCCTAAATGTTGAAGGCAGAATAAGAGGCATGCAAGAGGCATCAGTGGGACTCCAGCAACAGGGGATTTAATTTGGAGTGTAGTGAGGACTTAGCATAACATAAAACCCCATAGTTTGGAGGAGATCTCCACAAAGTTAAAAGATAATAACTGATTTGTCCCTCTTGCAAAGTGTAATGCAGTTTCCCCCCATTAATGCAAACACACACACATACATACACACACACACACCCCCCTGTGGTTCCTCTCCCCTTGCTGGTAACCCTCCACCTTGATATCAGAGTCAACTGAGGAAAGAGAATGCTTTGTTCTAGAAGTCAGACCCGGGTTTCTGTTTCAGTTCTGTAACCTGCTGGCCAAATGAGCTTGTCACTATACCTTCCTCCAAGACTCCAATTTCATCTGTAAAATGGGCTCTTATAACTATCAAGTGATATAATACATATGATAATAACTAACCTCTACTGAGGGCTTACCATGTGCCAACGTAATTTCTTCTTTATCGTAACCTTACTTGTCACCAACTGTAATCTCAGATAAATTTCTTAACTTCTCTGGGTTATCTTTTTATGATAGATGAGAGATTACAGTAGTGACAAGTAGAGATGGAACTGGAACCACTCAATCCGACTCCAGAGCACTTTGAAATCTATAAAGAAGACTACAGTTGGAGGTCAAAGATGGAAGGATGTCTGAAGTCAGCACTTCTGAAATTGTGGTCAGAGTACCTCACTGAAATGCAGATTATTTTCTCCCTCTCCAGATACCATATTTCTGTGTGGGAGCATCTGCATTTTAATAAGCTTCATCAAATGATTCTTATATAGAGCAACTCCAGAACTTCTGAATTATCATCAGACCCTAAAGATCCACTTCTGGCTAAGATGGAATAACAAGGACTGGATTTATGCTCCTGTCTGAAATAACAAAAAGTAAATTAACAAACAAGACATATAAAATGATAGTTTACAAGAGTGTGGAGGCCGGGCGCAGTGGCTCAAGCCTGTAATCCCAGCACTTTGGGAGGCCAAGGCAGGTAGATCACCTGAGGTTGGGAGTTTAAGACCAGCCTGACCAACATGGAGAAACCCCATCTCTACTAAAAATACAAAATTAGCTGGGTATGGTGGCACATGCCTGTTATTCCAGCTACTCGGGAGGCTGAGGCAGGAGAATCACTTGAACCTAGGAGGTGGAGGTTGCAGTGAGCCGAGATCACGCCATTGCACTCCAGCCTGGGCAACAAGAGTGAAACTCTGTCTCAAAAAAAAAAAAAAAAAAGGAAAAAAATGTGGACATCAGGCAATGAAATAGAATGATAAATGAAAGATGGGGAAAAAAGAGATAGCCCAACCATTGCCCCAGCTTACAGCATTAGAGAATTTCCAGACTATGGTACAAGGAAGGGGAACATAAATGGAGGCTGGAAGACTCCTCGAGTGAAGAAGGAAGTGATAGTCCAGAGAGAAAAAGTCAGCTATGGTCTGAAGGGCAAAGTATCAGATAGGAGGAGACAGCTGCACAGACAGAAATCTGCAGAGAATCCCAAAAGACTATTCAGCAGAGTCATGATTGGCATGTGTGTGTGAGGAAACTATCCAAGGCTGGGAAAAGAACCATGGAAATGATTGGAGGGCAGAGTGGAAGGTGTTCAGCAGGAGTAGGAAGGATGCCTGGTCCAACAAAACACTATAAAAACCTGTGTGATTCCTACATTAAGTGAAGTACTCAGTACTTAGTAGTGCAGAATAATTACCCCTACACTAAATGCTACTCTAGTCTTGCATAACAAGTCTAAAAACAACTCCCCACCCAAAGGATTAAACTATTTCCAAGTAATTTAACTGTGTCCCAGGACAAAGCTCCAAGATGTTTATAGAAACACAAAAATACCTAGCATGACCAAACAAGGTAAATTCACAATGTCTGGCACCCAAAAAAAGATTACCAGGCATGCAAAGAAGCAAGAACATGTGACCCATAATGAGAAGGAAAATCAACCACAAGAACTTGAAGCAAACTATACTAAGGTACATCATAATGAAATTGTCCAAAACAAATAAAGGGAGAAACTTGAAAGCATCCGAGAAAGAGAGAAAGACATGCTACAGAGGAACACAGATAAGAATGGCAATGTATTTCTCATCAAAAACAATGTAAACAAGAAGACAATGTAGCAGTATCTTTAAAGTACTGGGGAAAAAATGACAACCAAAATTTCTTTACCCAGCAAAAATATTTTCCAAAACCAAAGGCAAAATAAAGATTTCTCAGATATTCAGAAACTAGAACAATTCATCACCAGCGGCCCCACACTACAGAAAATAATAAAGGAATTTCCTCTGGCAGAAGTAAAATTACAGATAGAGATACAGATGAACACAAAGGAATGAAGAATAGCCAAAGGGTAACTTCTTGGGTAAATATATAAGATTTTTCCTTATTATTTAAATCCTTTTAAAAGATAAGTAGATGTTTAAACAAAAATAAGAATAGTATATTGTGGTACTTATAATATATGCATAAACCCTTCTATATCTAAGTGAAAACTAAATAACACACTTTTATGAATTCATGAGTCAAAGAAGAAATAAATAAGAAATTAGAGAAATTGGAAAGTATTTTGAATTAAATAAAAATGATACATAGCTTATCAAAAGTTGTGGGATGCAGCTAAAGCAATACTTAGAGGGAATTTATAGTTTGAAATGCATATTTAGAAAACAATTTCTTGAAGCAACAACCTAGAATTCCATCTTTTAAAAAATCAGCAAAATTAGTGCAAAAGAAACTCAAATGAAACAGAAGCATGGAAATCGGATCAGAGTAAAGACCAATAAAACAGTCAATTAAGAAAAAAAGAAGAAATCAATGAAACCCAAAGCTGATTCTTTGATAAGTAAAATTTGTAAACCACTAGCCAAACTGATTAGAAAGAAAAGGAGACACAAATTACCAATATTAAAAATGAGAAAGGTGACATACTGAAGATTCTGCAAATAGTAAAGGATACTAAATGAATATTACGAATAATTTCATGCCAATACATTAGACAAATTAAATGAAATAGACAAATTATCTGGAAAACACAAACTATAAATGCTTATTCAGGAAGAAATAGGTAACTATAGATAGCAACTATCAATAATAGTAACTATTGATAGTTATCTATTGACAATAGTAACTATCGATAATTGATACCAGAATAGCTCTCTATGTATTAAATAAATTGAATTTGCAGTTTAAAGACTTCTGAAAAAGAAAAGTTCTTTACACTGAAAACTATAAAACAGTGCTGAGAGAAGTTAAAGAAAATCTAAATAAATGCAGAGATATAGGATATTCATGTGTCAGAAGATTTAATATTTTTGAGATGTAATTCTCTCCAAATTGATATATAGATTCAAACAATTCCAATAAAAATCTCAGCAGGGTTTTTAAAAGAAATTGACAAGTTCATTCTAAAATTCACATGGAAATACAAAAACTAGTACTACCTGATTTCATGACTCATTATAAAGCTGTATTAAACAGGATCATATGATATTGGCATTAAGAAAGAAAATTAGATTAATTCAACAGAATAAACAGTCCAACAATAGATCTACACATATTTGGAAAACTGATTTTTTACAAAGATGCAAAAGTAATTCAGTCCAAAAAGATAGTCCTTTCAGTAATTGATATTGAAATAAGTAGATATCTACAATTTTTTTTTTTTTTTTGAGACGGAGTCTCACTCTGTTGCCCAGGCTGGAGTGCGGTGGCGCGATCTCAGCTCACTGCAAGCTCCGCCTCCCGGGTTCACTCCATTCTCCTGCCTCAGCCTCCCGAGTAGCTGGGACTACAGGCGCCCGCCACCACACCCGGCTAATTTTTTGTAATTTTAGTAGAGATGGGGTTTCACCGTGTTAGCTAGGATGGTCTTGATCTCCTGACCTCATGATCCACCCGCCTCGGCCTCCCAAAGTGCTGGGATTACAGGCGTAAGCCACCGCGCCCGGCCAATATCTACATTTTTAAAAGCAAACTTTGATTTATACCTAACACCAAATACAAAAATCAACTCAAAATGAATCACACACCTAAATGTAAAACCAAAAATACGAAACTTCTAAAAGAATAGCAGAAAATCTTTGTGAACTGGGGTTAGGCAAAAAGTGGTTGAATATGACATCCAAAGCATAATTCATAAGAGAAAAAAATGATGAATTTGACTTCATCAAAATTAAAATTGCATTTAAAGTGTCTCTGTTAAGAGAATTAAAAAGACAAGGTTCAGAGAGAAAATTGTGCAAATTACATGTCTGATAAAGGACTTGTGTCTAGAATATATACAATATTCTCAAAGTGTAACAAGAAAAAAGTAAGCAACTGAAAATAAGTAAAAGACAGACACTTAACCAAAAAGAAAATATGCAAGAGAAATAAGCACACTGAAAGATGTCCAAGGATGTGGAATGACTAGTGCTTTCATGCATTACTGAGGGGGCTATACCATGGTACAATTACTTTGGAAAGGGGTTCGGCAGTTCCTTAAGTTATACAAGTACGTACCATGTAATCCAGCCATTTCAGTCCTACATGTTAATATTTACCCAAGGGAAAGAAATATACAAGGGAAAAGAAAGTATACATCCATACAAAAACTTGTTCACCATATTTAGAGCAGATTTATTTGTAATAGCTAAAAATTGAAAACAACTCAAATGTCCATCAATCCATCAACAAGTGAATAGATATAAAGATTGTTTTATATCTGTACAATGGAATGCAACGCAGCAATAAAAAGAAATGAAGTATGGCTACAGGCACCAACAAGTAATAACGCTGAGCAAAAGGCATCAGATGCAAAAGAATACATACTGTGTGATTCCCTCTATATAAAACTCTAGCTGGGCACGGTGGCTCACGCCTGTAATCCCAGCAATTTGGGAGGCCAAGGTGGGTGGATCACCTGAGGCCAGGAGTTCGAGACCAGCCTAGCTAACATAGTGAAACATGTCATTATTAAAAATAGAAAAAATTTGCTGGGCATGGTGGTGGGTGCCTGCAAACCCAGCTACTCTGGAGGCTGAGGTAGAAGATTTATTTGAACCTCAGAGGCAGAGGTTGTAGTGAGCCGAGATCGTGCCACTGTACTCCAGTCCAACCTGTGTGACAGAGTGAGACTCCATCTCAAAAAAAAAAAAAGAAAAGAAAAAGAAAAGAAAAGAAAGAGAAGACTGGGCACAGTGGTGGCTCACACCTGTAATTCCAGCACTTTGGGAGGCTGAAGTGGGTAGAATACTGGAGCTCAGGAGTTTCAGCCCAACGTGGGCAACATGGTAAAAACCCATCTCCACAAAAAAATACACAAATTAGCCAGGCCTGGTTGCATGCACCTGTAGTCTCAGCTGCTTGGGTGGCTGAGGTGGGAGAAGGATCACTTGAGCCGAGGAGGCCTAGGCTTCAGTGGATTATAATCACGCCACTGCACTGGAGCTTGGGTGGCAGGGCAACACCCTGTCTCAAAAAAAAACAACAAAAAAGGAATGAAAGAGGAGATATCACTACAGATTCTGCAGACCTGAAAAAGTAGTAAGATAATATGAAATACTGTGAAGAACTCTAGGGACATCAATTTGATAATTTAGAGGAAATGAACTAACTCCTTAAAAGCCAAAAGTGACCACAACTCATCCAAGTTTAAATAGATGACGTGAATCATCTTTTTTTTTTTTTTTTTAACTAAATTTGTGGCTAAAAACTGCTTTAAAAGGAAATCCTGAGTCAGCTGCGGTGGCTCACGCCTGTAATCCCAGCACTTTGGGAGGCCGAGGTGGGAGGATCAGGAAGTCAAGAGATCGAGACTATCCTGGCCAAGATGGTGAAGCCCCGTCCCTACTACAAATAAAAACAATTAGCTGGGCATGGTGGCAGGTGCCTGTAATCCCAGCTACTTGGGAGGCTGAAGCAAGAGAATTGCTTGAACCCAGGAGGTGGAGGTTGCAGTGAGCTGAGATTGTGCCACTGACTACACTCAAGCCTGGGAGACAGAGCAAGACTCAGTCTAAAAAAAAAAGAAAAAAAAAAGAAATCCTTACGCCTAGATTTTTACAGGCAAATTCTATCAAACATTTAAAGAATACTACAAATTTTACACCCCTTCCAGAAAATGACAAAGGAAAAAACATTCCCAAATCTTTTTATGAGACCAACATAAAAAGATACCAATGCCATACCTTATACAAATACCAGACAAAAACAGCATAATAAAAGCCACAGACCAATAACATTCATGAGCACAGACGCAAAAACGATCACTAAAATATTAACAAATTGAATCCAACATACATAAGAATAATCCATATCTGGATAAAAATGCCAGACAAAAACAGCATAAAAAAGTAACAAAACCACAGATCAATAGCATTCATGAACACAGGTGCAAACATCCTCAAGATAAATATTAACTAATTGAATCCAACATTCATAAGAATAATCCACTATGACCAGGTGCAGTTTGTCATAGGAATGGAAAGCTGCGTTAGAACAAAATTCTTAGACATGGCACTGAAAGAATGACCCATTTTTAAAATTTGATAGATTGGGCTTCATCAAAATTAAAAACGTTTTCTTTGCAAGAGATACTGTAAAGAGATGAAAAAACAAGTTATAGACAGGGAGAAGAAGATTTTTAAATCACATATCTCAACAAAAGAATTACATCCAGCATATATAAAGAACTCTCAAGTTTGAGACCAGCCCGGCCAACATGGAGAAATCCCGTCTCTACTAAAAATACAAAAAATTAGCCAGACGTGGTGGTGGACGCCTGTAATCCCAGCTACTCAGGAGGGTGAAGCAGGAGAATTGCTTGAACCCAGGAGGCAAAGTCTGCAGTGAGCTAAGATTGCACCATTGCACTCCAGCCTGGGCAACAAGAGTGAAACTCCGTCTCAAAAAAATAAAAGCAAAAAAATAAAGAAAGAACTCTCAGCATTCATTAATAAGAAAACAATGACGACAACAACAAAACAAGTTTAAAATGGGCAAAAGAGTTGAACAGACCTTTTAACAAAATGCACCATACGGAAGGTGAATATGTTTAACATCATTTGCCATTAGAGAAATGCAAATAAAAGCCACTCTGAGATACCACTCCATGCTTGTTAGAATAACTAAAATAGAAAATACTAGCAAGACGTGTGATCCAGTGTTGAGCAACCAGAATCCTTATTCACTACTGGTGGAAACAGAAAATGGTACAGCCACTCTGGAAACCAGTTTGACAACTTTTTATAAAGTTAAACAGACATATTCCTTACCAGATGATCCAGGACTTCCAGTCCTGCACATACACCCCAGACAAATGAAAAGTTATGTCCACACAAAAACACCAATGTTTATAGCAGTTCTGCTCACAATTGCCGCAAACTGAAAACAATCCAATGTCCTTCAGTTGTGAATCAATAAATACACCGTGGTACATCCATACCATGAAATACTACTCAGCAAGGAAAATCAATGAGTTCTTGATACTTGCAACAACCTGGATGAATCTCAAAGGCGCTAAGATGAGCGAAAGAAGTCAGTTTCATACCGTACGATTACAGAACATGTTTGAAAAGACAGGTCTATGATGATGCAGAACCTCTCCGTGCTTGCTGGGGCTGAGGGTTGGGGTGTGGATATGATCACAAAGGAATAGCAGGGGAGAGGTTTTTGGGGTGATGGAACTTCTCCGCATGCTGATTATAGTGGTGTTTAAACATATCTATGCATGGATTACAAGTCATAGAACTATACATCCTCTGAAAGAATGTCAACTTTATTCGACGTTCATTTTTAAAATAAAATAAATTAAAAATTCAAGTTGTTTAGATTTTGTATTTCCTGAACTCTGCAAAAGGGTCTCTACACGTGGGCCACAGCGAACTGTCTTTGAAATATGCTTTGTCTCCCATCTATTTACACAGTCTGTTTGTAAACCTGTCTCACACTTCATTTTCAAATCCCTCTATCGGGTGCTAAGGGGGATTAGAGGACTAGGAGCCTCCCACAATCTCATCCCTTCATTCATTCTTTAATATTGACAACAGGTATGCCCAATGTCAAATGCAGTTTCCAGTTCCTCACTGTCAACTTTTCCAGCCTCCAGTGCTTTCCATATGGAGATCTGGAGCAGGTTACTGTCCCCAGCCTCCCCTTCTCTCCTGTATCCTCAGTCTGCACACGTTCAAAAAAATTCTTCTGTGAAGCAGGACCTGCAGTGAGTGTGGTGGGACAGTGGGCTAAGTCAGCATCCTCTTCAAACAGCATAAGGATAGCAGGATTTAGAAATCCACCTGAATGTGGAATGCGTGCATCCAAATGAGTTCTTCAAACAGCCAAGCTGAGGCTGGGCGCAGTGGTTCACACCTGTAATCCTAGCACTTTGGAAGGCCAAGCGGGTGGATCACCTGAGATCAGGAGTTCAAGACCAGCCTGGCCAACATGGTGAAACCCTATCTCTACTAAAAATACAAAAATTAGCCAGGCATGGTGGTGGGTGCCTATAATCCCAGCTACTTGGGAGGCTGAGAGAGGAGAATCGCTTGAACCTGGGAGGCGGAGGTTGCAGTGAGCTGAGGTCGCACCACTGCACTCCAGCCTGGATGACAGAGCGAGACTCCGTCTCAAAAAAAAAAAAAAAAAAAAGCTCTCCAGGGTGATTTTACTAGGCAGTCAGATTTAAGCAGCTTCCCTAGGTCAGGGGTCAGCAAAACTTTTCCATAAAAAGCTGCATATTAAACATTTTAAGCTGTGCAGGCCACATACAGTCTCTATCACTACTTCCTTTTTCTCCTTGTCCTCTTCCTCATCCTCTTCTTCTCCTCCTCCACCCCATCTTTCTTCTCCTTGTTCTTTTCTCTTTCTCCTTCTTCCTCTTTCACAATCTTTTTAAAAATGTTAAAATCTATTCTTATCTCATGGGCAGTACAAAAGCAGGCATAGTTTGCCGACCTCACCCTCAGTCAACAATTCTCTGCCATTAGTCTTTGGACCAGAGATGAGCAGACTTGGTGGCGAGCAAGTTAACAGGCTCTCAAAAACGAAAGCCCATGCCGGGCGCGGTGGCTCACGCCTGTAATCCCAGCACTTTGGGAGGCCAAGGTGGGCAGATCACCTGAGGTCAGGAGTTCCAGACGAGCCTGGCCAACATAGTGAAAGCTGTCTCTACTAAAAATACAAAAAAATTCACTGGGCATGGTGGCATGGGCCTGTAGTCCCAGCTACTCGGGAGACTGAGGCAGGAGAATCGCTTGAACCTGGGAGGTGGAGGTTGTGCTGAGCCGAAATCGCACCACTATACTCCAGCCTGGGCAACAATGCCAGACTCCATTTAAAAAAAAAAAAAAAAAAGTCCCTGATTTGTAACATCTGCTGATACCATGGTGTAAATACTCCCACCGTGCTCGATTTCAAACTACCAATGTGTTCTTATTGGACACAGAGTTGGCAGAAAATGCTCAGAAACAGCTCTCACCAGCCAGTGCCAGCCGCCTCCAGCACGTCACTGTTTTGGAGTCACCTGGGAAGCTGATTAACAAGAAACCCCTGGAAATTCTGGTGCTGCCAAGTAGGGGAAATACTGTCCTTGGTGGTATGTGGAAAAAATAAATTGATATAATCATTCAACAAATGTTTGTACAAGGCACTCTGCTAAACTTTGGGGATCCAAAGGCATACATCGCCAACCTCAAGGAGGGCATTGTCTGAAGGAGGAGACTTCACAAACAAACAGGCATCCACAGGATTAAAAGAGATTGTGACAAATAAGCTCAGACGCTGTGGCAGCCAAAAGGAGTGGCACTTACCTTGGGCTTGTGATCAGGGAAAGATTTGTTTAGGGAAATGGTCCACAACTTAGAAATAAGAAAAAAAAAAAAAGATTGTGTGACCAACAATCCATGCTAGAGCATTCTATTTTATTTTTTATTTATTTATTTATTTTGAGACAGAGTTTCGATCTTGTTACTCAAGCTAGAGTGCAATGGTACGATCTCGGCTCACTGCAACCTCCACCTCCCAGGTTCAAGCGACTCTCCTGCCTCAGCCTCCCACGTAGCTGGGATTACAGGCACCCACCACCATGCCAGGCTAATTTTCATATTTTTAGTGGAGACGGAGTTTCACCATGTTGGCCAGGCTGGTCTGGAACTCCTGACCTCAGGTGATCCGCCCGCCTCGGCCTCCCAGAGTGCTGGGATTACAGGCGTGAGCCACTATGCCTGGCGAGCAGTTTCTAAAAATCCCACCTGAGGGTCATCTCACTATCTTTTATGCAATGTACCTTTATGTGATACATTCTTGGTAAGGGCCTAGACAAAAAGTAAAAAGTTAACTTGTATAAAATTGATAAAGGCCTTTTTTTTTTTTTCTGCCCAAGAAAGAATTGTAAAGATAAAAACTGACGCTGAGACTTTCTAATTCCAGTATCATTGCATTCTCCCTTTTTTTTTGAGGCAGAGTCTCGCTCTGTCACCCAGGCTGGAGGGCAGTGGCACGATCTCAGCTCACTGCTATCATTGCATTCTTCATCTACTCCAGCTAGAAAAAAAAATTAAGCAAAAATAACGAGATCTCCCTGCCTGGCTCGGGTCACCTGCATCACAAAACCTTGACTGTTTCCCACAAACCTAGATTCTTTAACAAAATCATCTTTTCCTTGAATTTTGCGATGCTGATATCTGAAGATTTGCTGTGACCTTTGGGATTATGAGGATGATATCAGAAATATGTTTTTCACCATGAAAAGGTTAATGTAAACTTTATACGTTGGTCATTTTGCAGTTTTTTTTTTTTTCTTTAAATGCTCATTGTGTTTTGTGTTTGGCAAGCCAGCCCTTCTGAAAAGCCTGATTCCTTGATGCTCATTAAAGATAAAAGTTTTCTTTCATTTCCTAAATGCCACCATCTCTGAGTCTTTGAGATAACTCCAAAGGTTACTTTTTATTGCCTGGTTAGGTATTAACCAGTTTAACACTGAATTTTGCCATCTTATTTCAGCATTCTTTTTTCCTTTCACTGTATAAATCCCAGTTCCTCATATCTTCAATGAACTAGTTTGTTGTTTTTCTTTTTTTTTTTTTCTGCTGATTCTCTCATGTATCAGTCAGCCGCAGCTGTGTAACAAAGTATTCCAAAACTGAGTGGCTTAAAACAAGAAGCCTCTCTTTATTGATGATTTTGTGTGCTGGGAAGTTCTTCTGGTTGAGGTGGTTAATGTCTGCTGGGCTGTTTACACATCTATACTTAGCTGGCAGGACACTTAGAAACTTGGTGGTCTAAAATGCTCTCGCTCATATAAGGGACAATGAGTCCCTGTGTCTCTCACCATCTGGCAGGCAGGCCTGTGGTTTTCATGTGCTACTTGCTGGGTTCCAAGAACAAGAGCAAGAGTAAGCAACAACATGCAAGTACTTTTTGAGTGTCGGCCCATATTTTATTTGTCATGTCCCATGGGTCAAGGTAAGCCATGTGGGCAAGCAGGGTGGGAAGTTGTAGACACAGGGAGGTGTGGATAAACTGAGGACCATGACTGTAACAGCTCACCACACCTCACTCATGAGTTGAATAAAATTCTGGCATGTGCTAACAAAATACTTTGAGAATTATGCAATTACAGGATGAAGCAATGACCAAAAGGAACCCTATAAAAAGGAAAGAGTGGGGAAAATGAAGGGACAGTGACGGGAAGGGTGCTCCCAGCAGCAGGAATAGCAAGTGCAAAGTCCTAGAAATGGGGTGGGCCACGCCTGCTCCAGAAAGCTGCTCACTATGGCTGGAACAAAAAGAAGAGCAAATACGCCTTGATTTAAAACTTGAGGTTTTTTGTTTGTTTGTTTTTTGTTTTGTTTTGTTTTGGTTTGGTTTGGTTGTTGTTGTTGTTGTTGATACGGAGTTTCACTCTTGTCACCCAGGCTGGAGTGCAGTGGTGCAATCTTGGCTCACTGCAACCTCCACATCTTGGGTTCAAGCGATTCTCCTGACTCAGCCTTCCGAGTAGCTGGGATTACAGGCACCTGCCACCACACCCAGCTAAGTTTTTTGTATTTTTTAGTAGAGACAGGGTTTCACCATGTTGGCCAGGCTGGTCTCGAACTCCTGACCTCAGATGATCCACCTGCCTCGGCCTCCCAAAGTGCTGGGATTACAGGCATGAGCCACCGCACCTGGCCAAAACTTGGGTTTTATTCAGATTTGCTTTTATTTAAACACATAGAAGTAGACTATCAGTGGCCAGACCATTGCAATCTGAAACTTAAACGGTTGTGAGATTAAGACCTGCCTGCCTTAAAGAAGAAAGATCTGGTCTTTGGTGTTTTCAGATCAGGTCTAAGGGGCCACCATAGTCTACAATGAAAGAACAAAGCCAGGCGTGACCATGTGCACCTGTATTCTCAGCTACTTGGGAGGCTGAAGCAGGAGAAGTTCTTGAGCCCAGGAGTTCTAGGTTGCAGTGAACAGTGATTGCACCACTGCATTCCAGCCTGGGTGACAGAGCGAGACCCTGTCTCAAGAAAAAGAAAGAGGCTGGGCGCGGTGGCTTATGCCTGTAATCCCAGCACCTTGGGAGGCCGAGGCTGGTGGATCACGAGGTCAGGAGATCAAGACCATCCTGGCTAACACGGTGAAACTCTGTCTCTACTAAAAACACACACACAAAAAAACTTAGTTGGGCATGATGGTATGTGCCTGTAGTCCCAGCTACTCGGGAGGCTGAGGCAGGAGAATCACTTGAATCCAGGGGGCGGAGGTTGCCATGAGCCGATATTGTGTCACTGCACTCCAGCCTGGGCGACAGAGCAAGACTCCGTCTCAAAAAAAAAAAAAAAAAAAAAAAGAGAGAGCGGTAGAAAGACTTGCCTCTGCAGAAAGGAGGAATTTCTCAGAAATGGAAAAGGAGACTCCAGAAAGAAGGAAAGAGAGAAAGGCAGGCGTTATGAGAATGGATTGACAGGGAGCTGGGTGAAGATCCCGCAGAATTTGCTCAACAAGGGGAAGGGTATGCAGCTGGGAAGAAATGAGGGAAAAGGGAAAGGGCGAAGAGGACCTGACAAAAGACGGCAGTCAAGGGTCTTGTTCTAGAGTCCAGAAGCTTCATGGGTTCCTGTCTACACTGGGTCACTACACAAGCTCTTCCTCCCACTGGGGCCCATGAGGACTTCGCTTTGATAGCATCTGGCATCCAGCAATTTGCCCAGGGGCCTCCTTCCTTGGTTTCTGAACAAGTCACCTGGAAAACCCACTCTCTATATTTCCATAAAGTTACAAGAAACAATAGCTGGGGACCCGGTCTGCTTGCGTGACCACAGGGTGAGCGAAGTCCCCTGCTTCTAATTCTTTTCTCTAAGGCCTGAGGGAGTGAAGATAAGATGGTATTGAGTCAGCTAAGGTGCCCCAAGCTCCCTGCTTTTAGAAGATTTTATAGGAGAACATCAACCGGCTCAAACATCCAGTCTCGTCCCCAGAGGCATTCATTGTTCATCGTTTCATGTGCATTGTTCCAAAAAGTTTGTTTGTATTTATACCAACTGACCCATAACATTGGCAACTGTGTATTTCAGATGTGTTTCCAAACATTTAGAAAAAGAGAAGAAAAAAGCAAACAAACGACCTAGACTCTTAGAATAAAACTGGGTAGCAGTCCCTGGGTTGGTGCTACGAAAATATTGAGTAATTTTATGCAAAATAACTTGTACCCAAGGGTGAGTTTCAAAGGCAGGGGAATGAATGATTTGGCTTAGTTGCCAAAGTCACGCTTCCCTAATTGCACAAAGAAAAAGCGTCAGTCAGCTTTTACAATTACCCTCCTTGACATCTACATCCCGCTTTCCTGATCACAGAGAGGAAAGAAAGCTAAAGTGGCTTGCAAAGAATGGGCCCCTGGGAGCAGAAAATGAGATTCTCTCCTTAAAAGCAAGGGGGAGGGAGGAGCAGAGAAGGCCAGATTGACAGAAAGAGCAGCTCAAGAGCTAATTAAGTCTGCAGAGGAGCCAGATAGGCCTCCTCCCTGGTTCACTGCCAGCAACCAAAGCTTTTTGATGTTGCTCAGAAATCTGTGTGGGCAGGCCCAACTTCATGCCCAAGAAGGATTTTTACTACAAAGGCCAGAAAAATCAAGAGAGAAGGAACATAGGAAGGGACCTTGGGCAGAATGAAAACCACCATCTGGCTGCACAAAGATAGTGTGAGAAGGGCATTTACACTCTCACCTTAATATCGAAATGGTTATTTTAGTAAATTATTTTGCTTTTATTTGTTTAAATACCATGTCTCACTCTGCTGCTCAAGCTGGAATGCAGTGGCATGATCATAGCTCACTGCAGCTTCAAACTCCAGGGCTCAAGAGATCCTCCTTGTATACAGCTGGGGACAAACAAGAGCGAGCCACTGAGCCCCGCCAAACTATTTTAACCAAAGGGAACAGGAAATTGTCGTCAAATGAGATCTTTGCCATCCATGCCGTGAATCGGGCACCACCTAGTGTCAGCTTCTGGAATTACAAGCATAGGCGTTTCCGGCTTCTGCTGGTCTTGGGAAAACTAAATCAGAGTAGCAGGATGTGCCCCTCGGCTTTTCTTTCACTAGGATCTTGCTGTAATTGTACACCCACCTCTGGCCCCATTTTTTGGGTCTCTACAAAGGGCTAACACAAATAATGCTAATAATATTTTATTGCATTCTTGTATCCTTTCAGAATGCACAAAGCCCTTTCACACATTTAACCTCACAGCCATGGCCAGGAGGCAGGCAGAAAGGTGCAATTATCCGCATCTTACCAAAGAAAAAAAAAATTGAGGGACCAGAAAGACAAACTGACCTGTTCAAGGTCAAAGGCAACTTAATGATGGAGCCAGTACCAAAATCTCCAGGCCTCAAGTTTAGTGTGGTTCTCCCTAATCCTCACTCAAGGGTCTCAGAACACACCTTACAGTGGTTACAATTAGAGGCACCTCTCAAGCTTCAGAAACACACCAGCGCCCTGGTCCCACATCCAGTGACTGATTTAACTGGTGTGCTGTGATACCTACACACCAGTATTTTATAAAACTCTCCAGATGGGGCTGATGTGCAGCTAGCGTTGAAAACCACTATTAGAGAAATAAAACAGAAGAACAGAAAGCAATTATGCTGACATCTCAGAAAGCTATATTGCCACTAAAACACCATGCACACCAGAGATCATCTCGAACGCCATGGACAAAGAGCCCAGAACCGCCCCTCAGATCCCCATTTCTTCAACACACAGAGACACGAAGATATGCACACAAAGACACACACACGGACATACATACACACAAACACACAGAGACACACAGAGAAATATACACAGCCATAGATACACACAGCTGACAACTTCATAATACACTAGGGACACAGCCTGCTTTCCTGGACTAGGACTACCCTCCCTCCTATAATCCACACTCAAACCTAAATGGGAGTGCCCCAGGTTCCTACTCTCCCACTCCACGATAAAGGATCTCCTTCGTGTTTGTTGAACACTATTCATCACACTTGTCAGATATCAGAATTCAGGAAAATCTCCCAAACCTCAGTCTATTCCCTGCTACATCTGATCAGAGGAATGAAACACCCAGAATAATTTCAGGTCAACCAGCACATGCTGCCCAGGAAAATGCTCCCCCGAGTTGTCCACATAGAAAACTGGAGCAACTGGATTTACAGACCTCCAAGTTTCACCTGTGCAAGTCACACAATGTTTTCTGTATTTGGCGAAGTCTGGGTTAAATTCAGTCAGACACCTGCCTTCCTCCCTAGACCTGTCTGGCCAGACCCCTGGCCAAGCTGGAGCAGGCTCTGGCTATACCTGCATTGAAGCCAGTGATGCTGGGGTTAAGGAAGGTAGCCGTATGTCCATATTCAGGCTTACCTCCACACTTGGGCCTAGGATGGCATCAGCATCAAGGCTGCAGGTCCCCTGGGCATGAATGTCGGGCATCCATGCATCCATTCAATAAATATTCATCAAGCACTCACTATGTGTCAAGCTCTGGGTGCATAGTAGCAGACCAAACAGACTCAATTATGGGAGTTCCATTCTGGTTGAATGGAAAGACAGAAAATAAGATAAATAACAGTACACACACACACACACACACACACACACACACACCCCAGCTAGTGATTAATGCTAAGAAAAAAAGCAAGAAAAAGCAAGATGAAGAGTTGGAATTCAAGGCCGAGTGGCAGAGGAGGTGTTGTCTAAGTAAAGGTGGTTAGGAGGCGGTATGCCAACATCTGGGCAAAGAATGGGGACAGGAGAGGCAAAGATCCTGCGGTGGCAGCTGGCCTGCAGTGTTCAAGAAACAGTAAGAAGATGAAGTCAGCGAGAAGACGGAGAGGAAGCAGACCAGTCGAGCTTTTTCAGCTTTGCAAGCCCTTTGGCTTTTACTTTGAGTGAGATGGGGCCACTTGGGGGAGACAAGCAGAGACAAAGGGAGAAATGAGAAGGAGAGAAAAACAAAGGGTGGAAAAAAACTCTGCAGAGGTCCATGTCTGAGAGGAAGGCAAAGGGGTGACAGCCAGTGGTGCCCGCTTTTCTCTCCTGCTTCCCACTCTCCCTCCCTCTGTGTCCTCTCTGATCACCCAGAGACTGCAGAAAGCCTGAGCAGGCTCCAGCCATCTCCTTCCTGCGAAGCCCTCAGCACTGCCCAGGAGGGTCCCAGCCACCTCCAGAGCTGGCTGCAGCCCCCGGGCCCCTGATTCCTTTTCTGATGGGTCAGTTCGTCTTGGATGTTGGAAAGCAAGGAAGCGTGTGGGGAGTAGAGGGGCGAGGGGCCTTTGCTGTCCCAGCTGGAGTACCCAAGGTTGGGTTCCACCTGCTGGGAGGTTGAGTCGTAAGGCCAGGGAGGGCTTCACCCCATATCACTCTCTTAGAGGGCCTCACCTATACCCCAGCTCTGAGTGACCAAGGGTTGAAGAAAGAACCCAAGCTCAGAAAATCCCTCCCCATCCATCTTCCTCAACCAGAATGGAAAGATGGATTCAGGGCCTGGTTCTCCTGGCCATGATCCACATTTGCTGAACCCCAACATCCAGACCCAGTGACAATTTTTAAGGTCACCCTGGCCAGAACGTAGAGGAAGGGACCAACTGCTGGCCAGGACCAGCATGACTAACTAGGCCTGGGGAAGAAACAGATGCTTTGAGGTAGATGAACCTCGTAGTGATAGAAACCAGACACAAAAGGTCACGTAGTGTGTGAAATGTCCAGAATAGGCAAATCCATAGAGACAGAACACAGATTCATGGTTGCAGGGATTGGGGGATGGGGAGAATGGAGAGGAATTGCCTAAGGGGTGTAGAGTCTACATTAGAGGTGATGAAATTGTCTTGAAACCAGAGAGAGTTGATGGTTGCTGCCGCTGCTGCAGAGCTGTGGCCTTGTGGGAAAATACAGGTCTAGCTCCGCACTCTTGGACAGAGAGCAGTGGGCAGGGGTGGCCGAGAGCAGCAGTGGTGACTAGTTGGCCTGGCCTCCCAGGCACTGTGTGTTTTGGGCAGCAGGGAGTCTCCAGCCACAGGCCCCAGGAGCAAAGACTATTCCTCTCCTGTTCCAATGCCTGATTAAACTGACCTTTCAGGACAGCTAGGAAAACACCAGCCTGCTGAGTACTGGTTTCTAATGCAGGCCAGATTCTGTCTAGGGACAGGGCCCACTTGGGAGCCAGGCTTTGCCAGAGATCAAAGGAAGTTATTGAAGGTACCGAAGGAGGAAGGGAGGCCAGGATGGTGGCGAGCCTAAGAAGCTTTCTTTCTAAGAGGAAAGGCCAGAAGAACAGCGAGATCTTAGCCAGACAAGGTGAAAGTTCAGGGAGATCATGAGTGACATCTTCGACCATCCAGACACCAGAAAGAAACCAGATTAATTCTTGACCCCCAGACAATAGAATTAGGACAAGTGAATGGAAATTAAAGAGTGGAGGTTTTACTTAACACTAAGAAAAACACTCTGGGTGGGTGCAGTGACTCACACCTGTAATCCCAACACTTTGGGAGGCCGAGGTGGGAGGATCACTTGAGGCCAGGAGTTCAAAACCAGCCTGGGCAACACAGCAAGACCCCATATCTACAAAAAATAAAAAGTAAATTAGCCAGGTGTGGAGGCACATCCCTGTAGTCCCAGCTACTCGAGAGACTGGGGCAGGAGGATCACTTGAAACCAGGAGTGTGAGGTGACAGTGGGCTATGATGGCACCACCACACTCCAGCCTGGGCAACAAAGCAAGATCCTGGCTCTAAAAACAAAAACAGAAACAAAACAAAAACAACAACCACCATGTTCTAGAAACTTAATATCTGTGAGTAGGGAGGCAGGAAGGCAGCTAGCCCATGCCCTGCCCCTGCAGGAAAAAGGAAATGGTGCTCTCTGGGCAAGACCACTTACAAAAAGGCACCCCTTCAGGCTAACACAGCCCTTAGCTCTGGACCAGGTGAGCCCAGAGCCTGTGCTGAGCCACAACCTGGGTAGGCAGCCCTGTGTGAGAGCATAATGGGCTGTCTTGGAAGCAGTGAGTTCAGCATGCTCCAGTTACTATGGCTGCATAACAAACTATGCCAAAACTCAGTGGCTTTAAACAATAACATCATTTATTTTGCTCAGAAATCTGCAGATTGGACAGGGCTCAGCAGGGATAGGCTGTCTGTGCTCACTCAGCATCAGCTGGGACAGCTTGCAGGCTGAGGCCTGAAGTCATCTGAAGGCTCTCTCTCTCACCCATCTGGTGGTTGATACTGGCTGAGGGCTGAGATTCAAGCTGCCGTGCCTGTCAGAGCACTCACAGATGCTTCTCCATGTCACCTGGGCTTCCTTACAACATGGCGGCTGGTGTTCCAAAGGTAAGTGGCTCAAAATAGAAAGAGCCACGTGGAAACTGTGTTGCCTTTTAGGATGTGTCTTGGAAGTCACATGATCTCTTTCTTGCCATAGTCTATCCATTGAGGAAGTCTAAAGGGGAAGGGAAATAAACTCCACCTTTAAACTGAGAGAGTGACTAGGCTCTAGAAGCACATGTGGGACGGGAACTATTGTTGCAGATACTTTCTGGAAAATATAATCTGCCACAAGGAGTGGGCGATGTGATCACCTGTCTGGCAGGGGCCTGGGTGCACACGTGAAGGGGCAGCTACTGCCTCAAACCACCCCACAAATCCAGGTTCCCGAGAGACCAATATTCGGATACTCCATTTTTTCCTATAGGCTATCACTGCGGGGTGCCAGAGTCCCACCAAAGCAATCAGTACTAAGGGGTCTCTCCTTTCCTATGGATAGGAAGGGAGGGCTTTGAGCCTCTAGCTTCCCTGACATATAACAGAAGCATCCTGATACCTCCACAGTTATTCCAAAAGTGTGGGGCTTGGAGATAGCCCAAATTGGGTTCCAATCCCGTTCTGCTGCTGTGTGCCTTTGGGAAAGCTACTTGACTACTCTGAGCCTATTTCCTCAGCCTATAAAATGTGGAAGATACAGAACTGCTGTGAGGATGAAACAATATATTCTGCATGTACAGTGCCTTGCATCAGAGCCCTGATGAGGCCAGGTATGGTATTGAGAAAGGTGCTGTTGTGGGGGACTTCTGCAGAGAGGGAAACTGGTACCAGCTGAGTATACAGCTGTCACACTGGTCCGTCCAGATTCAGTCCTGAAAACTTCTGCTCCATTCCCACCACGCCCTGGCCACACTTGCACCATATCCAAGGAGCAGCTCACCCAGATGCAGCGTCCCTGGACAAGGAGCTTTCTGTTCCAGAAGTTTCCCCTCTGCAGTAACCCCACAGGAGCTGAGGAGACTAACAGGATTAGGTTAATGAGCTCCCGGCCAGGGTGGCCTTCCTGTTTCTTAGGTGCTTGCTTTTTCCAGCTGCTGATTAAGAGGCAGGCCCTGCAGGGTGCAGGTTCATTCCTTCCCACGTAATTGAATCTCCTCCCAACGCCAGCTAAGGCATGGAGAGGTTCAATACATTTCCCAAGATCATGAAGCCAGCCAGGCTGCCGTCTGAGCTCCTTGGGGACAGTTCCCAGATACAGGGAAGTATCAGACCCTTTGAAAGTGTGCTCGATTAGAAAGCTACTTTTGCATACTGGTGGCCCACACAGCAGCTGTTTTCAGCATAAACCACAGATGAAACCTCAGCCCCTTCTCCCCAGCATCCACCCAGTGCTGCCCATAGCAGAGGCCTCAAGCTCAAAGTGCAGGACTTGGTGTCCTCACTGACAGGGGCTATGGGAACAAACTTGGAGGTGGGAGTGGCCTTGCGGGGGAGCCCTTCAGCTGAGCTGCTGGGGAGCAGGGGCAAGAAGCATGGGGAGGCAGCATGACTAGGTGGTAAAGCGCCGGATTCTAGAATCCAAACTCTGCCACGTACTAGCTCAGTGACACTGGGCATGTGGTAACTGCTGTGCCTCAGCTCCCTCACCTGTAAAACGAGGATAATAAAATTACTTATCTCATAGGTTTGTGGTAAACGTTTAAAAAGTAATTGACACAAAGCTCTGGCCAGGTGTTTGCTGCTGGACCCCTCTCTTGGTTCCTGGATTCCCAGAAGCTTTGCCATTGCAATGATCCACAAGAATCCAGGTTGCACTTCATCCCTTTCTCAGAACTGAGCGGACAGCAGCGGCATTAGTTGCTCGTGTCTGGGACTCCACGGAACGTGTGAACCCGGGAGGCGGAGGTTGTGGTGAGCTGAGATCGCGCCATTGTACTCCAGCCTGGGCAACAAGAGCGAAACTCCATCTCCAAAAAATAGGTAAATCCTACACAGTCTGTTAAAGGGATGTGTAGACAGTGTTTTGCAAACTGGCCTTTTCGGAGTCCAGGTGGCTCCCTGAGGTGTTTCAGTGGCTGTGTCTGGTGGGAGGGTGCCAGGGCACAAGAGCACTTGAGACTGGCAGCTTTGCACTCGCATTTCAACCAATCCAGCTCAACTTTTGTCTATTTCACCTATCAGGCTTCTGGAAAAGCTCCCTTGATGCATTCCAGAGCCAAAAAGGGCTTGCAAAACTCTGCTATAGCATAGCGTAATTGCGGGAAGAGCATGAGTTTGGAGTCAAACAGATCCAGCTATCATGCTACTTCTGCCACTAAATTGGCTGTGTGACCCTAAGCAGTATACTCTGTCCGTCTGTGAAATAGGAATAGCAACGGTTCCTATCTTACTGTTACTGTCGTGAGAATTGAGATAATATGCGAAGTGCACAGAGTTTTTGGCATAAAAAGCAACAGTGAAGTTATTTGTGATGATTATTTGCAATACAATGAGATGCAGAAATGTTCACAGAGACACTTAACATGGATTCTACACAGCACAATAATATGTGTGGAAAGGTACACACAGATCACACGTGAGAGAGAATGTATATATAAAAGCTAGCATTCATTTTTGCTGGGAGGTTGACTTGTCGGTGGTTCAGAGATAACTTTTTGCTTCCTCTTGGGGTTTGGGGTTAAAATGGGCATATATTTTAACAAAAACATTTCGCTTCTATAAATTTATCAGAAAAAAATCATGAACATGTTCAAAATGTATCATCAAGACTGCTTAGCACAGCAGGAGGCCACCTGGTGCATTAATAATGCTACATCCATAAAGGTAAATCCTGGCCAGACACGGTTGCTCACACCTGTAATTCCAGCACTTTGGGAGGCTGAGGTGGGCAGATCACCTGAGGTCGGGAGTTCAAGACCAGCCTGACCAACATGGAAAAACCCCGTCTCTACTAAAAATACAAAATTAGCACTTACTTCCATAAAGTGATTTTATAGATTGCTAAGACAGACCCTGCATCTCTGTATCTGCAGGGAAGGTCATCCGATATTAACCCATGTTCCTTTTCGCTATGTCCCCACAGTCCGACAGAGGCAGATTTTATCTCTAGCCTACATGAGAGGTAGGATTTATATCATCTTCAGCATTCATCTTGTCCGCTAATGTTGGACATTGAGGAGATGATATATTCATGTCAATGTGATATATTTGGGATTGCTTAAACCCAACAGAGAATTTCTCATGGGAGCAGATGGAAGGATGCCAGCATTCCCTAAGCCCTAAGGACAAATATCTCCAAAATGGGGTGGGGACGAGATGGCCAAATGTGCCAGTCACTTTTTCTGTCTCCTTCGATAGAAATGCTTTTGCTTATTATGGGATGTCCTTGATATTGTGATAGGAAAGGACAGAATAGGAAAGGAATTTTAGAGTGTGAGAAAGGTCATGGCCCATATAAAACTATCTCAGTCCTGGGCGCTGTGGCTCACGCCTGTAATCTCAGCATTTTGGGAGGCCGAGGCAGGCGGATCACTTGAGGCCAGTAGTTCAAGATCAGCCTGGCTGACAAGGTAAAACCCCATCTCTACTAAAAATACACACACACACACACACACAAAAATAGATGGTGTAGTGGCAGGCGCCTGTAATCCCAGCTACTCAGGAGGCTGAGGCAGGAGAATCGCTTGAACCTGGGAGGCGGAGGTTGTAGTGAGCAGAGATCACACCCCTGCACTCCAGCCTGGACGAATGAGGGAGACTCCGTCCCAAACAAAAACAAAAACAGAAAACGATCTCAGTTTTATATGAGGCTACATTATCTGGCAGCCATCAGGAGGCCAATGAAATGTCTTGAAAATCTTCCAATCAGACTGACCCCTGTCCTTTCCACTCTAAGAACACCACAACTACTGATAGGAGTGTGGGTGAGTGCGTTTTACAGAGAATTCAAGGGTTGACAGGATCCAGGTCAGGTGTCCAGGCCTGGTGCAGAACTGTCCAACTTCTGAACTCTCTGGGAGGGTGGACATGTTCTACGTCTGTGCTATCCCACAGGGCAGCCACTAACCACATGCAGCCAGTGAGTACTTGAATATAGCTCATGGAACTTGGTGAATATTTTGCTGTTTTTCATGTTAATGATATATATTTAAGCACCTGTATGTGTAGCTCGTGACTACCTTATTGGGCAGCTGAACACAGTGATTAAGAACACTGTCTGGATCCAGACTGCCTGGGTCTGAATGGCAGCTATGCTCACACTTACTTTGGGTAACTTATTTAACCTCTCTGTGCCTCACTTTTCCCAATCCTTAAAATGGGAATAATACTAGTCTTCAGGCTTCTTCCCAGAATCACATGAATTTCCATACACACTGTGCTCGTAACAGCTCATAGGAAGCTTTCTCTATGCTGTTGTGTGGATTTTCTCTATTTGCCCCTCCTGATCCACTCTCCACTCCTCTCTGCTCCATGCTCCAGTCGGTTAGCCTTTATGGACCACATCGATGGTGCCCATTCCTTTGGACTTGCAGCTGGCCGGAACCAGCCAGTAAGAAGCACTGACAGGAAACTGAAGGCAGGAGGGAGGAGAAAGAGGTCAGGGTATTTACTCCCCATTCCCTCCTTGCCTGGTTCCAGTGGTGTCCCTCTCCACTCAAGGCCACAGCCCCTGCCAGGCAGCCCTCTCCTCCAACAATCCTTTCCAGATTCCAGTTCCAGCTCCAGCTCCTCGCCCCTGGAGCCTGGAAGTGGTAGGGATTGGCTCCTGGTAACTGTCAGCCCCGGTGCTTCCTCAAAGCCCTTGATTGGCTTCTCTTCATTCTGTCCACACCCTGGTAAAGAGTTCCTTGACTGGACTCTCCACAATGGCTGCACCTGAGGGTGCTTTTTCACCTTCTGCCGGACCTGATATGGAGTTATTGTTCTGCCACTGTTATCATTTCACCACCCCTCAAACAGCGAGGCAGCCAGTGAGTGTGCAGGGGCCTTAGAGGCGTCCCCAGCACTGGTTGGCTTCTCTTTCTGATGCACCTCCAAGTCTTATTCACTGATCTCAGCTGGTTGGCTGGGGACCGTTAGACGTGGGAGATGATCATTAGTGAGAAGAAAATGTGTTTTCTCCACAAGAATCCCTATCCCCAGAGGACAGTTGGATGCACTTAGTTAGCCAGTCAAAGCCACAGAACGTTCTAATTGCTGCATTTCTGAGTTTCACATGGGGATACTGAAAGCTTAAATCCATTTATCCATTTTCTCTGCTCCAGTGGGAGCAGGTCCCTACCCCCTCCACAAACCTGCCTACCTGTCACACCCTTACTCACAGCCATCCTGAGGACAGACAGGATTAACTAGGTCTCTCCTTAAAGAAGATACACAAGCTGTGACTCTGCCATTAGGTGTCATTGGCTGGAATGACAAAGCCAACAGCCAAGGTTAAGAGTTGGGTTGCCAGGTGCTTAGGGTGGGACCAAAGGTGGACTTAAATGAGACTGAGATGAAAGCTGGAATGGCATCGTTGAGCCTTGGGGTGATTTGCTCCTGTATCAGCAAATATTTACCATTTGTAGGTGCTGGTGTGTCTGTGGGGTTTTCATACTTGTAAATGTCAAAGAAAGTCCACTCTGGTAAATTTAAGGAGAAAGATAGTAAATTGAAAGGATATCAAGTGGGTCCCCAAATGGCCACAAACACCGGAGAGCCAGATTCTGAGAATGGGAAGCTGATACGGAGGCTAAGCCAAGCTCATGCCAAAGAACCAGCCACCCTTCCCCGCCATGTGAGTGTTGGGCTTCCCGGCTCACCGCACCACAGTTGCTTCTGGGAACTGGACCCTTACAGATGCCACCACCGAAGCATTCTCCACCCTCTCTGCTGCTTTGGGTCACCAGCTCCTGATTCAAAGTCTCAGGTTGGTGAGACTGCTTGACTGAGACAAGGCCACATGCCCATGTCCCCTGTGCCAGGAAACTGGGCAAGCAGAATTTTGCAGGTTCTATGGAGAAATGGGTTTTGTCTCTCATCAAGATGCTATGGCAGGGTTAGATGCACATCACCATGTGGCACACACATGTGGTCCCAGCTACTCAGAAGGCTGAGGCAGGAGGATCACTTGGGCTCAAGAGTGCAAGGCTGCAGTGAGCTATGACCGTACCACTGCACGGTGGGTGGCACAGTGAGACTCTGTCTCTAAAAAAACATAAATAGGCCTGGTAGGGTGGCTCATGCCTATAATCCCAGCACTTTGGGAGGCCGAGGCAGGTGGATCACCTGAGGTCAGGAGTTTGAGACCAGCCTAGCTAACATGGTGAAATCCCGTCTCTACTAAAACTCCAAAAACTAGCCAGGCATGGTGGTGGGCACCTGTAATCCCAGCTACTCAGGAGGCTGAGGCAGGAGAATTGCTTGAACCCAGGAGGCAGAGGTTGCAGTGAGCTGAGATCTTGCCACTTCACTGCAGCCTGGGTGACAGAGCAAGACTATGTCAAAAAACAAACAAACAAACAAAAAACAATAACAACAACAACAAACACAAATAAGTAATAATTTTAAAATTAAAAAGTGAAAAAAAAAAGATGACATGGCAGGGGATTCCTCTAAAATAGGACGGGGTGAGGTGCTGAAGAGCCATTACAAGAGCATATACGTGGATAAATAGCACAGCCAGTGGCGTGAAGGAACGGACACTCTGGACCGGTAAGTCTCCAATGTTAATGTGCATGTGGATAAGATCACCTGAACTGCCGAGAGAGGTGGCTCACACCTGTAATCCTAGCACTTTGGGAGGCCAAGGCAGGCAGATCACAAGATCAGGAGTTTGAGACCAGCCTGACCAACACGGTGAAACCATGTCTCTACAAAAAATACAAAAATTAGCCGGGTGTCGTGGCAGGCACCTATAATCCCAGCAACTCGGGAGGCTGAGGCAGGAGAATTGCCTGAGCCTGGGAGGCGGAGGCTGCAGTGAGCCTAGACTGTGCCACTGTACTCCAGCCTGGGTGACAGAGCAAGACTCTATCTCAAAAAAAAAAAAGAGATCGCCTGGGCTAGTTCAGTAGATGTCCAGATTCACCACCCACCTCAACAGGCCTATGGCAGGGTCTAGGAATATCAATGACTTTGAGACAGGTGGTTCCCGACTCAGAGTCCTCTGAGAGTACAGAAAAGGTTCTGACCTGTTCCAAGGAGATAAGCCGAGTCTTGAAGAAGAAAGTGGGGAGGGGAGGTGAAGAGGAAGATGGCAATTTGGGCAGATGGAATGGGGTGAGCAAAGGCACCAGCATGAGATCCAGCATAGGGTACGTAAAGGAATTCAAAGAAACAGAAACTTACAAGAAACTAAAATGGCAAGAATGGGTAAAGTCTGGGAGGCGGGTAGGGGCCTGGGTTACCAAGGAACCTTTGATATCATTCCAAACTACTTTGGCTTTATCCTTTAAACCAATATTTTACACAGAGATTGTGACCCTCTGTGGATCATGAAATCAGTGTACTGGGTCCTTGGCCATCAGTTTTTAAAAGTGATACAGAATATACACTCAAACTCAGGTCATTTTTGTGTGTATTTGTTTGTTTTGAGACAGTCTCACTCCGTCACGCAGGCAGAGGGATGTCACCATCACAGCTCACTGTAGCCTCGACCTCCCAAGCCCAAGCGATCCTCCCTCCTCAGCCTCCCCAGTAGCTGGTATTACAGGTACACACCATCACACCCAGTTAATTTTTGTATTTTTTGTAGAGATGGGGTTTCACCATATTGCCCAGGCTGGTCTTGAACTCCTAGGCTCAAGCAATCCTCCCGCCTCAGCCTCCCAAAGTGCTTAGATTACAGGCATGAGCCATCGGACTTGGCCTCAGGTCAGTATTGATTCTTCTAAATTTTACTTCTGTTATATAAATAAGTGTATTGTAAAATCAGTTGCAAAATGTAAAATAAATTTCTTTCAGTGGTCAAGGTCACAAATCTGTGAGCTTCTCCGTGCCCTTCCCATACCTGTCCCTTTTGATTAATTTAGCCAAAGCCATTTTCTTACCACCCAAAAAAAAAAAAAAAAAAAAGACAGAAAGCCATTTGCTTACTGCCCGGACTAGTGAAAAACCCTAATTGATAAGCAACGCCCACTCTGTTGACCTTGTGCCTCTGGGTGATGATTAATGAGCTCAAGTTTCAAAGTGTCCTGCAACTATTTAGTGCTGGACAGATGTAAAGAATTAGAACCAGACAACACTGCCATCTCCCTTAAGTCCTTAGGATGCCATTTATTCATTCGCTCAGTCAGTGAACTTCCAGCGAGGCACCGTGGTGCTAAATTTGGCTATAAAGAGTACAGAGATGAATACTGCATGGTTCTGAGGCCACGCAGATGCACAACTGTGATCCATAGTCAACTATAATCTATGATCCCCCTTCACAGACGAGGGAGCATTTGTGTGGATGTGAAAAAGCCAAGGTGGGATTTGGATTGAGATGGGCCAGGAGACAGGAGGAGGACAGTGACCAGGCAGAGGGGACAGGCATGAGCAATGCCCCACAAGGGGCACCCCTGCTAGACTACTCAGTGGCTGCAAACAGCCTGCCATGCATTCCTCGTGCTCTGGACAAGAGAAACGGGGTGGGGAGGGGCCAGCTGAGGCCTTCTTGATGGGGGCAGAGGGCTTAGCTCAAGGAGGTATGAAAATCAGGGCACAGGCTTGAGCTGATACATAGCTGGAGCACTTAGGAAGGAATCTGGGGGGCTTAAAAGTTGTCCCATTAAAGGGAGGGGAACAGAGTAGACTCGTGGCTCAAAAATAGGTATTGAGTGCCTTGTCTTCAAAGCCCTCTCCAACTGCACCAGCAGAACTGGTTAGTGCCTCCTCTGTGTCATCCCTCTGCTTCCCCAAGGGTAATCATCCCTTCCTTGCTTGTTTCCCCCGAACTCTGAAAATCCAAGAGGACAAGAACAGTATCTTGTTCACTGTGCCTGTTATACGGTGCCTTGGATTCAGCAGATGCTCCATAAACGTCGAATGAATGAACGGACCGGCCCAGCGTCCCTCTTCCCCAGTCTTCCCCTTGACATATCAGACCCAAATGCCATACACACTTCCAGTCTGCCTCAGAATCTACCCCCTTGGTTCCTTCTCCTTGGGGCTGTGTGCAGAGCTCTTGTTTACCCTGTAGATAAGCAGAGCCCAGGTCTGGTCAAAGGGAGGTGACCACATGGCCGTGAACCGGGCAGTGGTGGAAAATCCCAGCCTGGCCCCAGGCTGCCGGGCCCAATGCCACCCGCAAGCGCCTTCCCAACACACATAGGAAACTCCTGGGGATAGAAGACTCCCATTTATTTAGCTTCAGCCTGAAGGACTACCCTTCCTTTGGATGGAAGACAGTGGGTGGGCGTGCCTGCCCGGGTCCTTCTACCACATCACATTCTACCAGACCCCTTCAGGGTCTGAAAAGGGGTCAGCAGACATTTTCTGAAAAGAGCCAGAGAATGAATATCTCAGACTTTGCAGACCAGATGGCCTCTATCGCAACTACTCAGTTCCACCCTTGTAGCAAGAAAGCAGTAGAAAGATGACAATGAATGGGCGGGGCTGTGCGTTCCAGTGAGCCCTTATTTATAAAAACAGGTGGCTGGCCTGATTGGGCTTGAGGACAGTAATTTAGAACTTGGCCCTGCCAAGTCCCCACAGAGTCCACTCCACCCCCGGGACAAAGAGTTCTAGAGCAGCAGTTCTCAATGTCGGAGTGATTTAGCCCCCGGTAGGGGACATCTGGCCAGGTTTGGTGACATTTCTGGTTGTCGCATCTGGAGGAGGGTTACTACTGGCATCTGGTGGGTACAGGCCAGGGATGCTGCCCAGCATCCTACAGTGCACAGGGCACACAATGAGGAATTACCCAGCCCAGCATGTCCATAGTGCCCAGGTTAAAACACCCTGCTCTAAAGCAGTGGCTCTCAGAGTAGGGTCATTATCATCTGGGAAATTAGTAGAATGGCAAATCATCTACCTGTCCCCTGCACTGAATAGGAAACCCTGAGGGTGGGGCCCAGCAATGTGTGTTTTGACAGGGCTTCCAGGTGACTCTGATGCTTGCTAAAACTTGAGAACGCTGCTGAAAGAGACCAAGGGGGCTGAAGGAGAGGGAGGGAAGGAAGGCAGGACGGGCAAACTCAGAACTCCCACCATATGCCAGGCTCTGAGCCAGGTAGGGGCCTCCAGGGCAGTGAGACATTGACAATTAGGAGACACAGAGAGAAGCCTCAAGGTGGCAGCAGGTGGAATGGAGGAGCGGGGAGGGGGCCAACCCCAGACACAGGGTCCAGGCGAGGCTCCCAGGATGAGAGGGCTCAGCTAAGTCTAGAGGAGATGGAGGAGATCCTAGACCAAGGCGGGTGAGGACAGCAGTCTGGGCGGGGAGAACAGGGTGACATAGAAAGGCAGGGAAACCAGAGAGAGAGAGAGAGAGAGAGAGAAAGAAAGGGAAAGAGGGGGAGGAAAGGAAAAAGAGCAGGGAGGGGGACAGAGAAAGGGGGAGAGAGAGAGAAGAGGGGTAGAGAGGAAGAGAGAAAGGGAGAGAGAGAGCGAGGGAGAAAGGGGAGAGGGAGAGAGAGAGGAGGAGGAGGAAGGGTAAGAGACAGGGAGGGAGAAAGGGAAAGAGAGACGGAGGGAGAAAGAAAAAAAGAGAGAGGGAGAGGAGGAGAAAGAGAGAGGGAGGGAGAAAGAGAGGGAGAGGGGAAGGATAGAGAGGAAGAGAGAAAGGGAGAGAGAGAGGGAAAGGAAGGGGGGAAAGAGAGAGCAAGGAAGGGAAAGAGATCCCTCTGGGAAACTGCAAGATGTTTAGCAGCCTCTAAGAGGCAGGGTTTTGGGGTGGGAGTTGGAGTGAAGCCAGACAGAGTGGCAACAGCCAGGACAGAGGGGCCCTGTTGTTGGCCAAGCAGCTCACAGTGGTTCTTAGCCCCTACTCAACCCACGAATCACCTGGGGAGCCTTAAAAAAAAGTAGCCAATGCCCCAGTCTCATTCAAGATCCACTGAGTCAGAAAGCGACTAGAAGACCCGCAGGGCGACATTAAAATGTTCTTAAAACTCCCAGGTAATTCTTCTGGGCCCCCAGGGTGGAGAGCACCTGAGCTGTAGCTAAGGAAAGAGGGAAGACATTCCCTCTATTTCCTTTGATTCTCGAGGCACTCCATTTTAAAAATAAGAAAATCAAGGCTCAGAGAAACTAAACGACTTTTGCAAAGTCACAGAGCAAGTTGGTGACGGGACTGAGATCTCAGAGACACAGGACACAAAGATCCCGGGGCAGGCAGGAAGAGCCCAGCAGAGCTCCTTTGTCCAGCTCTTTGGGGTGGGGTGGGGGGCTTAGTGACACTGCAGTGGTGGACTGCAGAAAGATGATGGAGGAAGGCTCAGAGGATCTTGACTTATATCCAACCACGGAGCGAACAGCCTGGGCTTGCAGAGGCCTGGGTTCCCCAGTCAGTGGCCTTTCGCGACTCCTCTCCCAAGTGGCACAAAATGGGCCCTGCATCCACTCCTTCCCCCAAGCCTCTCTCTACAGGTTGGACCCAGGCATGCTTCACTTTTTGGTGAGGTTGGTTCCGTTTTGCAATGACAAATGCTTCCCTGGGCGACGACAGCTAAGGGGCTGTTGGAAGCTCTTTGCGGTTTGCAAAGCAATTTCACTCAGCGTTAAGAGGCCTCCCGTGTGCTGGCTCTGTGTTCAAATGTGGATTATACAGGTGGTCAGCTTTCCAGTGTAAGAGATGGGAATGTAATGAGATAATAATGCGACCAAGGGTAGCCCCAGGTGTTCCAAAGGGTACAGGCAGATGAGGAGGATGAGCCCCCAGGAGTGCACGCAGACTCAGAAAGCTGCTGGGAGGAGGGACAGCTTGAGAAAGGAACAGCAGGGCCCCCAGGTGGAAGAGGAGGAAGGGGAAGAAAGGCCTTCTGCATAGTCTTATTTACTTCTCACCACAATCCTGAAAGGTAGAGCTATTGTCTCTGCTTTATGGCTGAGAAAACTGAGGCTCAGAGACGTTATATAACTTACCCAAGGTCACACAGCAAGGACCTGGCAAAGCTGAGACTCAGGCTCCTCAGGAAGAATCGCATGCCCTCTGCTGGCAGCATGGAAGTGACTAGAAGTCAGGAGGGGACTTGGAGCACGGCTTTTACATTAAGGGCCTGCAGAAAAGCAGATAGCCATCCAGTTACCGCAGTAGCCAGAATATTTCCAGCATCCCTCCCCATCTTAATTTTTATAATTTCTCCTTCAGGGGAAGATCAGCCAACTGAGGCAATTATTCCAAGTTTCAAATAGACATAACCCTGGGAGGTGAGAATTCTTTTTTTGTTGCTATGTGTTTGTTTTGAGACAGAGTCTCGCTCTCTCGCCCAGGCTGGAGTGCAGTGGCGCGATCTCAGGCTCACTGCAAGCTCCGCCTCCCGGGTTCACACCATTCTCCTGCCTCAGCCTCCCTGTGCTGCCAGAAATGCAGCGACCAGGGCCCCCAACTGCCTGAATGATGCCAGTACAGGACTCCCTAGTTGGGACCCACATTAAACAGAAAGGAGGACATGCCAGGTGCATTAGATGAGCAAATAGTACAAATGTCATTCACTCTCTACACAGAAGGAAATTGCCCAAGGAGCGGATGGTTCCCTTGATGAGTGGCTTTGAGATCACAGGACAGAAAAATGGAAAGAGTGAGCAGCCACTGTCTCCCAGGCAGCCCTTCCCGGCCAGCCCCTTGGGGAAAAAAAGCACAGACTCCTGGAAACAGCGGAAGTGTGGGATCTGCACAGCCTCCTGGAACAAAGAGGGTCAGAAAAGAGGTCAGCAGTCCGTGTCCCAAAGCACATCCTTCCTGGATGATTTTCTTTATCCAAGCTGACTCACACACCCTCACCCAACCCCACCCAACCCCACCCAGGACTCCCAAACCAGCGGGTCCTTTATGTGTTTTCTTAGAGTGCAGGAGGTAGGGAGATAGAGCACCTTGAGCGGCCTGAGTGGTCCAGCCAGCCCCAAGTTCAAGGATGGCCTTCACTTCAGACTTGGTTCTTAAAAGAGCATATTTTCTAGAAAAGTGGAGGAGGAGGAAATGTGAGGCCAGCAACTAGGAGGCAAGTCAGAGAGTGGAGGCAGCCAGGCGGGTCCTAACAGAAAAGGGGGGGCAAATCCTCACATCATCAAGCCCTGTTTGTCTTCAGCACAGGCAATGTATTGGGGCATGTTCTTCACTTCTCAGAGCTCCACATGCCTCGTCTGTGGAATCGGTCAGTTACAGTTCCTCCCAAGCCGTACGGGTGCTAAGGGGCTCCCACACCTGAGCACACAACAAAGGCTGCTCCTCCCTTGCTCCATCCTCCTCCATCACAGGCGCCTGGTAATTTCTCCCGCGTGCTTCTGCTTTGCAGAAAATTCCTATTAGTCCTTAGCTTTCCTGGGAGTGGATGGCTCTCCCAACCCAATGAAAAACTACTGAAGGCCGGGCGCAGTGGCTCACACCTGTAATCCCAGCACTCTGGGAGGCCGAGGTGGGCGGATCACCTGAGGTCAGGAGTTCAAGACCAGCCTAGCCCACATGGTGAAACCCCAGCTCTATAAAAATCTAAAAATTAGCCGGGTTTGCTGGCAGACGCCCGTAATCCCAGCTACTCCGGAGGCTGAGGCAGGAGAATTGCTTGAACCCAGAGGCGGAGGTTGCAATGAGCCGAGATTGTGCCACTGCACTCCAGCCTGGGCAACAGAGCGAGACTCTGTCTCAAAACAAAACAAAATTAAAAAACTACGGGAGGTCAAGGACTGTTTTAAATTCCCCACTGTTGCACAGTGTATTCAACCCATATCTCAACCAACTTAATATTCCCAGAGATATACACATATTAGTGGCTCAATAGATAGATACAGTGGAGATACCAAAGTATACCTATTGAATGAATCAGTGAGTGAATGAATGAATGAATGTAGCCTCCGTGTAGCCTCCTCCCCAGGGTCCTTTCTCTGGGCCTTTGTAGCCCAGAGCTCTGAGTAATGGCTCCAGTGGGGTGGGCCGGGGCCAGGCTGCTGTCCTCCAGAGAGAAGGGGCAACAGCACGTCCAGAAGCTCCCCAGGGTAAACGCTGACACAATGCCCACAACAGCACTGGGAGACTCTTTTGTCTCATCTGCCCTTTGTCCCCGGTTCATGTGCCCTGGGGCTGCTAGGAGCCTGTGCTGTTGCTAGGGAACCACCTCACTGATCATTCAGGAAAGGAGGACCTACAGCCACCAGGGGTCAGAGGCCCAGTTCTGCTCCCTGCTGCTGAGAGGACCCTGCGGCGATTTGTGATGAGACCAAATGAGCCCTCACCTGGGCCATCCCTTGTACTAACTGAGAGCTTTGTCCTGTGCCCAATACAATTTACCCACGGGATGAAATTAGAAGCCCAGGTTCTCCTGGAAAGGAACAATGGCTTCCAGTCCCTCCCCTCCAGGGAGAGAGAGCAGTGGCTGCTCAGTCCTGTCTAATGAAGGAAGTGATGGCCAGGCCGCAGCCTCAGATGGAGTGGTGTTTGTGCCCTGATGTGTAATCCCCAAGGGAAATGGATAAATGAGTTTTCCCACTCCCTTTTCTTCTTTAAATATTTTCTTAAGAGACAGAGTCTTGTTCTGTCACCCAGGCTGGAGTGCAGTGGCGTGATGATCATGATTCGCTGCAGCCTTAACCTCCTGGGTTCAAGCAGTCCTCCCACCTCAGCCTCCCTAGTAGCTGGGACTATAGGCACGAGCCACCACATCCAGCTAATTTTTTAATTTTTTGTAGAGATGGGGTCTCACTGTGTTGCCCAGGTTGGTGGTCTTGAACTCCTGGCCTCAAGTGATCCTCCTGCCTCTGCCTCACAAAACGTTAGGACTATAGAAGTAAGCCACTATGCCTACCCCCTCTCCCTTTTTAAAACCACTAATTCTCCACCAGGGGTGATTCTGACTCCTCGTCCTCCCCAGGGTCATGTGGTCACATCTGGAAACATTTTTGATTGTCACTCAATGCTGGTAAGATTCTCCAAGTCATGACGAAACACAGATATCCTTATAAATGATCCCATCACCAGGAATTTGTTTTCTAAATCCTTACAACAGCCTAAAGTGTGGTCATTATTATCCCCGTGTTACAAATGAGGAAACTGAGGCACAAAAGGGCTTGTTGAAGAGCACGGTTGCAGGTGAGGTTCCCGGAGAAGCAGAACCTGAGACAAAGCTCCGTGTGCAGGACTGCCAGGAAAAGACGGGAAACACTGAGCTGCGACGCCGTCTTAAAGAAGGTCTCAGTTGACCCTGAGGAGTTTTGGAGCTGAGCTGACCCTTTGGAGTTGTCTCAGGTTGGATAGAGGGAACCAGGCCTTTATACCCTGGCTTGGATCAGTCCCCGATCACAGGCTGCCCCCGGAAAGAGGCATGACTTTGGGACAGGCCATTTTTTTTTTTCAGATGAGGCAATCCAAGGCTGACGGCTGAAAGCCACCTCTGGCGGCACTTCCAGGACCTGGGCAAATAAGTCCTTCATTCCTGAAGAGGAGTCTGGTGCATTTCACAGCATCTACCAGTCACTTCACTAATAAGGCCAGAGGTGGAATTGTGTCCAGATCCTCTGCTCACCCCCTTCCCTTTGCCATCAAGTCTCTGTCCTCAGCCTCTGATTTACAAGGGGACCAAGAGGCCCCAGGAAAAGAACTCAAGTAACCTCCATGACTGGAGTTTCTAGCTGGACTAGAATTCAGCTGCAGGAGTGAGGACTGGACAAGAGAAGCCCAATTGTAGGGCTTGGGACAGTGCAGCTGCAAGGCCCAGAAAGGAAGAGAACTTGCTCCTGGTCACAGGATGAACCACCTTTTACACCCTCAGACCCCATAGTCTGACTTGGCCCCCTGCACTCTCTCCCCTTCCAACCCCTACAGACCCTTACAGGATGGTTCCATCTCATTGCTGCAGGACTCAGAACCTAGAATTTACGTAATCATGGGATTTTTCGCACTGGAAGTTAGTAATCTCCAGTGTTTTCTCCTGAGGAGTTGAAACCCAGGTGTGCACCGTGCGTTCCCAACAACACAGGAGTAACTCCTCTGGGGACACAAAGCTGGAGGTGCCACTGGAACCCAGGTCTCCCAACTCCAAGGTCCTGGAACCACGACACGCTGCTGCAGGCAGCAAGACAGACAGACAGTGCTGCTTTACCAGGCACCACCCTGCCCTTTCCTCTCTGTGCCCAGCCTCCCGTACTCCTCAAACAGTGCGGAGGTGAACAGCTCCTCTTCGCCCCTGTGCTCTGCTCATTCCTGCTCATTCTCAGGTCTCCTGTTCCCTACCAGGCTTTTTCAGACCGCCCCCTTCCCGCCCCCACCACCATCACCACCACCCAGGCTAGGTCAGCTTCCACCCCACTCCTCGCTTTATTTTCCCATGACATCCTGTAATGATCCATCATGCATATTACTGTTATGTGGTTAATCAACCACTGTGCAATTGGTTAATATGTTAGTGGTTAATCAACCACTGTGCAATTGCTTAGTCAACGTCTATCTCATTAGAATATAAGCTCCCATGACTGTGAGACCAGAGCTGTGTTATCCACCAGTGTGCCCTCTACCACCAAGAATGACTGAACTAATGAAGAGTTCATGCTGTCTTATATGTTCTCCAATTCTTAGCCACAGTTGTCCTGACTTCTTAGACAAATGTCAAATGCCTCAAAGGCACAGAATGAGATTTCATGAGTGTCCCCACCTCCTGAACACCTAGTCCAATGTCAAGCACAGAGTGGCCAATCGCTGATTGATTGATTGATTACTTGCTGCCTGAACCTCTGGAACACCCCCGTCAGGAAAGGGAGTGAGGGATTCTTGTGCTTCTCCAAAGACGGAAGGGCAGAGGCCTCGGAAATTTCTGGACTGAGCCTCGGCGGAGGGGAGGAGGTAATTAGCTCAAATCACATTAACGTGGTTCTCAGGAAATGGCTGCTGAATTAGACATTCCAGCCACAGCAGCTGCCTCTTTTTAATAGGACATTAATGCTCATTGTGAGCAATTACTGTATTTGCAATGGTTTCTTAATGTTCAGCTTCTGGAGCCCTGAAAGGAAAGGGCTTTGTGTTTCCAGTAACCAGCTCTCCACTTTAAGGCAGAGGAATGAGCTGGGGAGATGCTCCTGGCCAGATCAGGGAGCCAACGCCCCAGTCAGTCTGGAGAAGGAGCCAGGGACTCCAGGCTCCTGTGCCTGGCTTCTCTGACCAGCTGATACCTCCAGGACCTTGTTAAGAGTGGGTCTCCACAGGAATGTCTCCATGCACAAGGGAGCCTCACTGAATCTTCTCTACTGCTCTCTACAGTAAGGCAGCTGCCTAAAGCCAGTCCCTGCTAAGTGCTCCTAACAGCATCCGGTACCTCTCCCAGCACAATGCTTACCATACTTATCACTTTGATTCTAATAGCATTTCCCCTCTTGATTTTAGAGTAATTAAGGTTCACTGCAAAAATAAAGCAAAGTGTAAAATAAGCCAACAGATCACATCTCTGACGTTTTCGTATGCATAGGCACACATAAAGATATGTAAAGTCTGGCTTTAAAAAATGGAGCCGGCCGGGCGCGCTGGCTCACGCCTGTAATCCCAGCACTTTGGGAGGCCGAGGCGGGCGGATCACGAGGTCAGGAGATCGAGACCATCCTGGCTAACACGGTGAAACCCCGTCTCTACTAAAATTACAAAAAAAATTAGCCGGGCATGGTGGCGGGCGCCTGTAGTCCCAGCTACTCAGGAGGCTGAGGCAGGAGAATGGTGTGAACCTGGGAGGTGGAGCTTGCAGTGAGCCAAGATCGCGCCACTGCACTCCAGCCTGGGTGACACAGTGAGACTCTGCCTCAAAAAAAAGAAAAAAGAAAAAAAAATGGAGCCAATCCAACCATCCACCTTGCTATGGGACAATGGGGTGACCACTTTGTTTTAATTGCTTATGTAATTATCTGCCTTTCCCTATGAGATGTAGCCTCAGCTTGGGCAGCACCCAGCCAGGCTTGTTGGCAGAGTACCTAGCACATGGCAGTCACCCCACACATGATAGCTGACTAGATGGCGTGTCAGGTAGGATCCTTTGCGTTGCAAGCAACCCAGTTAAAGCACCCAATTAAAACTGACTAAAGGAATGTAATAGCTAAAAAATCTTGGATGTTCAGAAATAGTTCTAGCTTCAAATGAGACTTGATCCAGTAACTCAAACCATGTCATCCACTACCTAATCAACCTTTCCCTCTGTCTCTGTACCTGTCTCCCACTCCATCCTATCTTGTGTGGCTCCTTGGGTTGGCCCAGAACACCTAGGCAGACAAGACCTTGTTCTTACACCACATGGTCCAGATAAGAACCAGCTGTTCTCTCCTTAGCCTAAATTGGGGCACACGACTTTCTCTGAAGCCATCCCAGTGGCCAATGCAATGGCTAGATCTGGGGTGGGGTCCATCCCACCAAAGTCCCATGAGAAGAACTGGAGAAGCGAAAGGAAAACAGATACTCAGTAGCAACGAAAGATGAAGAGATGAGTGGACACATAAGCAGGTGGATGGAAGAATGAATCAGTGACTGAGGAGAGCAGCAAGAGGAGCTAGTTCAGTGTAATGTTCTCTCTCTTGAGAATCTGGCCATGACTAGCAGTGTGGGAGTGCGGCAGAAGAGGCAGAGAGGCTGCGGGCAGGAGATGGGCAGAAGGGTACAGAAGAGAAGCAGCAGCAGGGGGAGCAAGGAAGCATCCCCTTGTCCTACCTGATACACCATCTAGCCAGCTACCATTTGTGGGGTGACTGCCATGTGCTAGGTGCTCTGCCAACAAGCAGTAGCGAGCCTGGCTGGGTGCTGCCCACGCTGAGACTGCATTTCATAGGGAAAGGCAAACAATTACGTAAGCAATTGAAACAAAGTGGTCACCCCATCATCCCAAAACAGGGGCATGAGAATGAGTGGACAATGGGCTGTTCCAGCAAGAAGCCAACAGCTCCTGCTTCTGAAGACTGAAGGGGACGTGGCTGCTCCACCTGCAGGAGCCACACCGCAGCGGATCCTGCATTCAAGAACCCATTCTCATCCCGTTCTGAGATTTCTGTCTCCTCTTTTTGCCCATTATTATGCTTATAATAATCACTATTATATAAGCATATACTATATGCTTATATATTTATATTATATTATAATTACTATTATATAAGCATATATTATATGCTTATATAATTATATATTATATTATAATAATTACTATTATATAAGCACATATATGCTTATATAATTATATTATAATAATTACTGTTATATAAGCACATGTTATATGCTTATATATATTATAATAATTACTATTATATTATAATAATTACTATTATATTATATTTTAATAATTACTATTATATAAGCAGTTCCCTATCCCACTTAACTTGTTTCTTGCGCTATCCAGAGTGATTTTTTCTTTGTTCCAACCAAAGGGGCGAAACAAGTAAAATGTCTTTACTAATTTGACCAAGCATCAGTATTAAAGAATGAAGTGAATGGAGTGATAGAACTAGTTATTGAAGGGAATTTGACTTCTCCCTTGATTAGTAATTAGCAACAGCTGCTTAATCGAACCTGGGTTTCCCATCCCCGAGTTAAAAGCTAACAAGGCAGTTACTGAGTGCATTTTCTAAGTGCGTCACGTATATCCACTCATGTAACACTCTGAACCCTAGGAGGTACAACTGCTTCCATCTATCCATTTTACAGATAAAGAAATGCAAATCGGATGAGGCATAGCTGGGATTTGAACCCATGGAGTCCAGTTCTAGAATCTGTGTTCTTAGTTACTAGGTTTTCCCAGTCTTTCAGTGTGGACTACCCTTTCTAATGTACCCTACCTTTGTTGTATTTTCAAACCTCTTTTTTCTGTCAATCTATTACAAGATCCTGAATGCAGAAAAAAAATTCTGGCTTTTCAATCTGCCATCTGCAGTGGAACTGCCACCGAAATACAGATTTATTTTTTATAAAAATCTTTATGGGGAAGACCATCATCCTCAAGGCTGAATCCTTGGATATGACAGAAAATGTAAAGGCCAAGACCCAGAATAAGAAAGGAATTCCTCTTAATCAGCAAAGGCGGATCTTTGCTGGAAAGCAACTGGAAGAAGAAGATGGATATACTTTGACTCCTTCCCTCCCTCCCTCCCTCCCTCCTTCCCTCCCTCCCTTCCTTCCTTCCTTCCTTCCTTCCTAGAGAGTCTTGCTGTGTCACCCAGGCTGGAATGCAGTGGCGCAATCTTGGTTCACTGAAACCTCCACCTTCTAGGCTCAAGTGATCCTTCCATCTCAGCCTCCCGAGTAGCTGGGACTACAGGCACACACCACCATGCCTGGCTGATTTTTGTATTTTTACTAGAGACAGGGTTTCACCATGTTGCCCAGGCTCGTCTTGAATTCCTGAGCTCAAGCAATCCCCCATCTCGGCCTCCCAAAGTGCTGAGATTACGGGTGTGAGCCACAGCACCTGGCTAATTTTTTTTTTTACTTTTAGTAGAGACTGGGTTTCACCATCTTGGCCAGGCTGGTCTCAAACTCCTCACCTCGTGATCCACCCGCCTCGACCTCCCAAAGTGCTGGGATTACAGGCATGAGCCACCGCGCCCGGCTGATTACAACTTTCAAAAAGAGTCTACTCTTCATCTTGTGGGAAGACTTCGTGGTGGTGCTGAGAAAAGGAAGAAATCTTACACCACCCCCAAGAAGAATAAGCATGAGAGAAAGAAGGTTAACCGGCTGACTTGAAATACTAGAAAATGGATGAGAATGGCCAAATTAGTTTGCCTTCTTTGGAAACGCCCTTCAGATGATTGTAGCACTGGAGTGTTTATGGCCAGCCACTTGGAGCGAAATTACTGTGGCAAATTGTTGCTTGATGATTGCTTCAACAAACCAGAAGACAAGTAGTGGTGTATGAGTTAATAAAAGACATGAGCTGGCCGGGTGTGGTGGCTCAAGCCTGTAATCCCAGCACTTTGGGAGGCCGAGACGGGCGGATCACGAGGTCAGGAGATCGAGACCATCCTGGCTAACACGGTGAAACTCCGTCTCTACTAAAAAATACAATAAACTAGCCGGGTGAGGTGGTGGGCGCCTGTAGTCCCAGCTACTCGGGAGGCTGAGGCAGGAGAATGGCGTAAACCCAGAAGGCAGAGCTTGCAGTGAGCTGAGATCCGGCCACTGCACTCCAGCCTGGGCGACAGAGCGAGACTCCGTCTCAAAAGAAAAAAAAAAAAAAAAAAAAAGACATGAGCTAACTTTTTTTAAAAAGTCCGAGCGGAGCTGCTCCGATTAAAGATGGGTGCGAGAGTCACAGCTGCCTCGGCACCTCCCTCCTCCCGCGCAGGGAGCGTGGTTTGAAAATCTCCTGTGTATGTGTGGACGGAAGCAGGGGGGCTGAGAGTCTGACCTGTAAGATTCCAGGGGGGATTCCCACTGCACTTGCTCTGGGATCCTGGCAAGTCATGTCACCTCTCAGATTTCAGGGTAACCTCCTACAACTCACAAGGGACCAAACTCACAATGGGCTCCCTGCCCATCCCAGGGTTCTGCTTGCTGGTTGGGCCAGCCTGGTAACAGATTATTTTCTGCCTAGAGAGGCTAGAAGCTAAAAAGAGAAAAATGAAATGAAGGAAATAGCAACTCTTACTCTGCCCCTAGCTCCTAGCTCACCAACTAGGTGCAGAAGTGAAATATAGTAACACCCGTAGCTGTCATCAGCTGGAACACTTTCCATCTCTCTCAAATTTAAAGAGTTGCTTTGTCCCTCTCCCTCTCCCTCCCACCCTTTTCCTCGCCTTCTCCCCCTCTTTCCCTCTCTCCCCTCCTCCCCATCTCTCTCCCTTTCTCTCTTCCCCTCTCCCCACAGTCTATGCCTGTGTGTGTGCGCGTGTGTGCGCGTGTGTGTGCGTGTGTATGAATATCCTCTGTTTTGCTCCTTTCCATCAAGCATTTGAACTTCATCAGTCACCGTACGATCAGCGGAGCAGGCACCGTATATTTGTTCTGTGATTGTAGAACCTACAATCTCCTTTCTGATAAAGGAATCCTACTTGTTTCCATAGAGTATGACGTCCTCAAAATAAACTTACACAGAACATAATTCGATTTTTTAAAGAGCTATAAAGCAGGTCTCCCCACAGAGATCAAAAGCCCACTTCCTGCCCACAGTACATGGGGCTGTATCTATTTGTCTGCAGAGATAAGAAGGTCCAATATCTGAGCAGAACTAATTTCAAAGCCTGCTCAGCAGACTTCTGATAAATGTCTTTTAACTGGCTCTGTTGAAATGTGTAACAGAGCTGTCTTTTTTTTTTTCTTTTTAGACAGGGTCTTGCAGTCACTGGAAAGCTTTATGCTCTGGGGGTGGAATCACTGGGTGGTAGCAGGCTTAGGGTCATTTTAAAGAAATGCACGCCAGCCCCATAGCAAGAACTCGTCTCTACAAAAAATTTAAAAATTAGCTGGGCATGGTGGTGTGTGCCTGTAGTCCCAGCTGCTTGTGAGGCTGAGGCAGGAGGATCATTTGAGCCCAGGAGGTCAAGGCTGCAGTGAGTTATAATAGAAGCACTGCACTCAAACCTGAATGACATTGTGGGACCCCAATTCCAAAAAAGAAAGAGAGAGAGAGAGAGAGAGAGAGAGAGAGAGAGAGAAAGGAAGGAAGGAAGGAAGGAAGGAAGGAAGGAAGGAAGGAAGGAAGGAAGGAAGGAAGGAAGGAAGGAAGGAGAGGGAGGGAGGGAGGGAGGGAGGGAAAGAAAGAGGAAGGAAGGAAGGAAGAAAAAGAAAGAGAGAGGAAGGAAGGAAGGGAGGGAGGGAGGGAAAGAAAGAGGAAGGAAGGAAGGAAGAAAAAGAAAGAAAGAAAGAAAGAGAGAGATGAAGGGAAGGAAGGAAGGAAAGAAGGGAGGGAGGAAGGGAAAGAAGGGAGGGAGGGAAGGAGAAATGAATGCACCCTAGGCAGAAACAGGGAATCTGTACTCAGATGAAGAAGGAATTTAAGCAGGAGAACAGAACTAATGGCCAGGATACTTCGGGGCAGTAATTTCTGGATCATATGACAACCTATCTTCCACGCCAGAAAAGGAACCTCTGATTCCCACTAATGGTGAAACTGCCCAAGGGATTAAGTATTTTTCCATTCAGGATCTAACTTTAAGATCAGAACCAAGTCCTTCCCCTCTAATTTGGCCCATTTTCTCCATAAAGGACGCTTATTATGATACAATAATCATTTTGTGGGTGCATTTTCTAGGCTAGGCACTAAGCGAGCCATTTTTTTTCACTCACTCATCCATCCTACAAACCTTTATTGGCAAACCACCGGGCGCCAGGCTCTGTCCTGCATGTTGGGGATACGGCGATAAGGAATGTATTTGAAGTCCCTTTTGTCATATGGCTCACATTCAAGTAGGAAGACACATAATCTTTTTAATGAGCAATAAATACACCTTGCCAAGCAACAAGGAAAGCTAAAAAGCAAACAAACAAACAAAAAAAGAATGAGGAGATTGAAACAGCATCCGATTTCAGATAGAGGAGTCGAGAGAGACTCTAAGATGAGGTGCAATTTGAGCAGGAATCGAAAAGCAGTGGGAGATTCAGCCTACTAAATATCAAGGGAAGGGCAATCCAGTGGAGGGCACGGCGCAGGGAGAGGCCGTGAGGTGGGGGCGCATTGGTGTGTTGGAGGGGCATCTGGGAAGTGAGCGGTGATGGACAGAATGAGCAGAAGGAGGGCATGAGTCCAGAGGGGTCACAGGCCCTGGAAGCATCCTGGGGACATGGATTTTATTCTGAAGCTGTTAGAGAGCTTTGAGATGAAGGAGAGTCATGATATCTATGTGTTAAGGACAATTCTAGTTACTGTGAGGAAAACAGGGTTTAGACAGGCAAGAGTGGAAGCTGAAAGACTGGTTAGGCAGCAGATGCCACAGTCCAGGTGTGAGGTGTTTGGGTTTGGGTTGGGCTCCTAACTGTGAGGGTGGACAGGAGTCGCCCGATTGCAGTTATGTTTCCAAAGTGGAAGCACCGAGATTTGTTGCTGAATTAAGCATGGAAGAGAAAAAACAGGTCAAAGATGATTCCAAGATTTTGGCTGGAGCAACCAGGAGAATTGACGGTGCCATTTAGAACAAGAAGAAGACTTACAAAGAACGCAGCTGATTGTGGGGAGGGTATCCGGGATTTGGCTTTGGACCTGTTTGAACAGAAATCACATAGGAGCTGGGGCACGGTATAAGGAGAGCCCAAAAGAGGGCTGAGGACTGGGCCCCGGGGTTAGCCCAACTTGTGATTTGGGCGAAGAGGAGGATTCCTCAGAGAAGGATTCAGCAAAGGAGGCTGAGGAAGAGTAGCCTGGGAGGTTAAGAGAGACCTAAGAGAGAGTGATGTCCCCCGGCAGAGAGCACCAGGCGTTTCAAGGCAGAGGGCCTGATCCACTGTGTCACAAGCCACTGACGAAGGGAGCAACAGGGGACTGAGGCTTGACCTCAGATTTGGCAACACACAGCTGACCTTGATAATGTCATCATATGTAATTCTGATACCAGCCCTGCAAGCTAAATATTACTGTCTTCATTTTACAGATAAGGCAACGGAGGCCAGAGGAGGTTCAGTGACGCACCCAGGGCCACATAACCAGTGAATGTTGGGGATCAGATTAGAGTGCCCATGTCTCCAGCCTCCTTCTACCATTGACACCATCACACTGACTATCCGGGCAGGACCCTCCCACCGCGTCTGAGAGCTCAGGCTCGATTTCACTGCCAAGCCGATAATGTCGGCAACAGCACTTACGGTGCTGGCCCATAATTGAAACAAGCTGTGAGAGTTAACTGCCACCCCAGAGGCCTCAGGGAGGAGGTGGCTGCCCTCAAAGGCTCAGTCTTGTATTCTGTAACCTCTCTACCCTGAAGAGGATCCCACCAGCTGCCTCTTCTTCCAGATCCTGCCAAGAATTAGACATCTCCCAACCCCACTCCCAGGCCCCTTCTCCATATCCTCCCTGTCGATCATCCCCTTTAAACTAATAGAAAACAGTGAATAATTTTCTATCATGCATCTTTGGATTGTTTACTGATTACCATAAACAGTAGCTGTATTTTAAATGCATTTTTTCAGCTTACTGTATTTTTATTTTACTATTTTTTGTTTTTGTTTTTGTTTTGAGATGAAGTCTCACTCTGTCACCCAGGCTGGAGTGCAGTGGCTTAATGTTGGCTCACTGCAACCTCTGCCTCCTGGATTCAAGCGATCCTCCTGCCTCAGCCTCCCAAGTAGCTGGGATTATAGGTACCTGCCACCACGCCCAGCTAATTTTTGTATGTTTAGTAGAGATGGGATTTCACCACGTTGGCCAGGCTGGTCATGAGCTTTTTTTGACCTTTTTTAATGAAAATTTTCAAACATACAGCAAAGTTGGAAAGTTTTGAGCAGTGAACACCCATACACCACCCCCCAACTAGACTCTACATGTAACATTTTACTCTCTTTGCTTTACCCCACGTCTGTCCATGCATTCCTCCCCCTGTCCACCAGCAACCATCTTATTTTCTAAGCAAGCTGCAGACGTCAGTACGCTTCACCCCTCGACACTTCAGCAAGCACGTCACGAACTAGAGTTCAATATTGGTTTAAGGGTTTGTTTGGTTTTCTAGATACACTTTGCAAACAGAAAAATTAACATATCTCATGAGTATGGATGCTGAGTTTGGACAAATACATACACAAATAAGTTACTGAAACCTCCATCAAGATACAGAACATTATCATCACCCCAGAAAATTCCCTCATGCTCTTTCCCAGACACTCCCTGTCTCACCCCAGAGGCCGAGGCGGGCTGATTATGAGGTCAGGAGATCGAGACCACCCTGGCTAACACAGTGAAAACTCGTCTCTACTAAAAAATACAAAAAAAAAAATTAGCTGGGCGTGGTGGCGGGTGCCTGTAGTCCCAGCTACTCAGGAGACTGAGGAAGGAGAATGGCGTGAACCTGGGAGGTGGAGCTTGCAGTGAGAAGAGATCATGCCATTGCACTCCAGCCTGGGCGACAGAGCGAGACTCTCAAAAAAACAAAACAAAAAAAAAGAATTCTCTCATCATCATCTAAAGCAAACTGGGCTTGAGTCATGGCTGTTTAGAGCCTGCTCTTGGAAATCAGAAAGCTCTGGATTTCTACTTCAGTCTCCACTGTTACTAACTGGGTGACCTTGGACCAGTTATCTAACCACCCTGCACCTGCACCTTACTTTTACATCTATAAACTGGGCACAAAAGTATCTAAAGGATAGGAGAGGCTTATTAGGATTTAAATAGTTCATTTATTCATTGGCTCTTTCCTGTGGCAATAGTTAATAAGAACGCACTGCGTTCAACCCCGCTAAGCCTGGGAAGGTAGCAGGAACCAAAAGCAGAAAGAGAGACATTGTTCTCATCGGCCTGTCATTCTGTGGGCTACACAGACACTAAACAACTAATTGTACAGTTAATTATTTAATGGCCATTGTGATCAGTGCTGCAAGGGAGGTGTGACAGCTGCTAAGAGTGTGTGACGGGCTTACATAAGGCGGCTAAGAGTGGAAAGAGGACAAAGAAGGCAAAGAGGGACCCTTCCTGACAGAAGGAAATGCAGTGTCTGAAAGCTCTCTGGAGGGAAGGAGCACTGCCCTTTGGAAGGACTGAAGAGGCTGGGTAACCATAGGACAAGGTGTGAGTGTGTGTGTGTGTGTGTGTGTGTGTGTGTGTGTGTGTGTGTGTGTGAAGTGGTGGAGAAGGAAGGCAACCTGGAACAAGTGGAGGCTGATCAGGCTGGGCAGTGCTCTGAGTATGCCGGGCTTTGCAGAACAGGTTCAAATGTTGGTTTTTTAACCCCAGAGCCATAGGCAGTGAGGGGTGCTGGACTGTAAGCTTCACACAAGAACAGCAGGTGGGAGTTGTCTGTTTCGTTCACTGCTGGATCCCTAGTGCTTAGATGAGTGCCTTGGATCCATTTGTGGGAGGAAGGAAGGAAGGAAGGAAGGAAGGAAGGAAGGAAGGAAGGAAGGAAGGAGGGAGGGAGGGAGGGAGGGAGGGAGGGAGGGAGGGGAGGGGAGGGGAGGGGAGAGAAACAGAGGAAAGGAGGAAGGGGGGAGGAAGAGAGGAGAGGAGAGGAAGGGAGGGAGGGAGGAGAGGAAGGAAGGGAGGGAAGAGAGGAAGGGAGGGAGAAGAGGAAGGGAGGGAAAGAGGAAGGGAGGGAGGGAGAGAGGAAGGGAGGAAGAGAGGCAGGGAGGGGAGAGAGGAAAGGAGGGAGGAAGGAAGGGAGGGAGAGAGGGAGGGAAGGGAGGGGGGGAGGGAGAGTAGAAGGGAGAAGAGGAAGGGAGGGAAGGAGGGAAGGAGGGAGTTAGGAGAGGAAGGGAGGGAGGGAGGAGAGGCAGGGAGGAGAGGGAGGGAGGCTCTTAAGCAGAAGTTGGAGATTTGTGTCTCATACAGTCACTGGCTGCAGTGTGGAGACTGGGTGGGAGGGAGCACAGAGTAAGTATTCTTCTGCTCGGGCTGCCAGAGCACTACAGACTAGGATGATACTTAAACATTGATTTCCTCACAGCTCTGCTGGCTGTAAGTCCAAGATCAAGGTTCCACTGGGGTTGGTGTCTGGTGAGGCCTCTTTTCCCAGCTTGTAGATGCCCTCTTCTCACTGTGTCCTCACATGGCCTTTCCTCTGTGTGGGCCAGGAGAGAGCCAGCTGTGGAGCCTCTTCCTCTTCTTGTAAGGATACCAACCCTGTGGGATTAGAGCCCCATCCTTACTACCTCGTTAGCCTGCATTATCTCCTTAAAGGTCCTATCTCCAAATACTCAACATACGAACTGGAGGATGCAGGGGAGCACAATTCAGTCCATAATAGGGTGGATGCCGTCCATGATAGGGTGGGAAGCCAGTTAGGAGGTTAATGTGTTCAAAGGGAGGAAATGCTGATTGCTGGGATCAGGTGTCAGGAATAAAAATGGGGGATTACTGAGCAGAAAAGTTCACCTGAATCAGTGGTGGACTGAGAGAGGAGGAAGGACGAGATGTCAGGAATAACTTCCAGGTTTCTACAATGATCATGGTGGCTCCCACAAAGATATGTCTACATTCTAACTCCTGGGACCTGTGAATGGGACCTTATTTGGCAAAAGGGTCTTTGCAGACATTACATTGAGGATCTCAAGATGAGACATCCTGGATTGTCCAGGTGGGTCCTGAATCTGATGATACCTCATCTTATAAAAGAAGAGCAGGGCTGGGCGCGGCCCTGCCTTTTTCCTGTATCCAGCACCTTGGGAGGCCGAGATCATGACCACAGGTCAGGGAGATCGAGGCCATCCTGGCTAACATGGTGAAACCACGTCTCTACTAAAAATAATAAAAAAAAAAAAAACTAGCTAGCAGGGTGGCGGCGCCTATAGTCCCAGCTACTCTGGAGGCTGAGTAGAGACCATGGAACGTGAGGCTGGAGCTTGCAGTGAGCTGAGACCCGCCACTGCGCCTGCAGCCTGGGCGACAGGAGCCAGACCATCCTAAAAAAAGAAGAGCAGGGACAGACAGGAGAAGGTAATGCAGATTAAGAGCCCAAGTGTGGCCACAAGGAGCCACAGGAAGCTGTCATAGGAAGCTGTCAAAGCAAGAAAGGACTTTACCCCAGAGCCCTCAGCGGGAGTGCAGTCCTGCTGACACTTTGACTTTGGGTGACTGGCCTCCAGAACTGTGAAAGAATAAATTCCCCTACTTTTAAGGCAAGTTGGTGATAATTTGCTAAAGCAGCCCTAGGCAACCGATACAAGGAGCACTTGAATGGGTGATGGTGCCATTCACGGAGAGAGGGAAACTGGAGGGGCTCAAGGCTTGTGGGATAGGAGGGTGAGTATCAGTTTACATGTAGAAATTCAGAAACTGTGGTGACTTTCAGATGTCAGGAGACGAAAGGGCAGTAGCCGGGCTTACCGTAAATACTCATTAATTCATAGTTGTTATCATCATTTACTTTTAGAGTACGCCTACATTAGAAGTGATTGCTCCTCTCAAGCATATCTGAATTTCCTGGCGTACTGGGGTGGCAAACAGTTTCAAGCTCTGCCAGCACCACAGCAAGGCTTAGCTCTTTTCTTGCAACACCCTTGTGTAGGCATAAATATTTCCTGGTACAAAGTTCTATTTGAATCGCTTCTCCGCCTGTTGACTAAGATCAAGTGTAAAGTCCTGTTTGCACTTCTTCACCTCCAACTGATACCAACCTCGGACCCACCCAGACTTCTACATCACAAGCTTCCTGGGAGAGCCAAGGGGAGGCACAGCCCACTCTTCCCTCCTCCTCTCCTAGTTCCCCACCCGCTCGACTCCATTCCCAGCAGAAGTCCGCCATCTTGTGGACACATACAATTCCAACCGCCCAGGCCAAACTCAGAAAGTCAAGATCAGAGAGAAGATGACTTCAAAGTCACTCAACTTCTCTTCCTACCTCCAAATACAGCTTCATCTAATTGGCTCTAAAGGTCAAGGGCATGAGTGGAGAATCTTTCTGGTCTTTAAAATAGCTAAGATGTAAGAAAAATGGCATCAAAGGAGGCCCTCAAAGATCACCCCTTCAGCCTTTAGAGAATTGAGTCCCTTGGTCTACAGATGACCCCTTCCACCGTTTCCAGTTCATGGAAACAGAGCCACTGTTGAGTGAAATGCTCCACTCTCATGGGAGAGAGAGCCCACTTCACTCATTGCCTTCATAAACCTGCAGGAGGCCTCATGCTCTCATGAGCTTGCAGAAGTCTAATTTCTGACTCACTTATTTCTTAACCAGGGTACTTAAAAGCTAGTGTGTGCCCTTGTTTCTCTATCCATAAAATAGGGATGATAGTATTATCTACCTAATTGATCTGTTGTCGGCACAAGATGAGTTAATATATATGAATTGATTAGAATACTGCCTAACTCAGTAAACTCAAGATGCTACCTACTACATCCCCACTACCAAACCCAACATTCCTACATTTCAATGTGTCCCCATTCACCTTGGATATTGTTGATATCCAAGTATGTCAGGTGCTACTGCAGAGAAGAAAAAATTAATAGGTTATAGTCCTTACCTTCTGAAATTTGTGGCATAGTCTAGGAGCATGAACAACACACATACACACAGAACAATTATTGAGAGATTAAAACTTAAGAATTTCCAGCTGGGCGTGGTGGCTCACGCCTGTAATCCCAGCACTTTGGGAGGCCGAGGTAGGTGGATCACCTGAGGTTGGGAATTCAAGACCATCCTGACCAACATGGGGAAACCCCATCTCTACTAAAAATGCAAAAAATTAGCTGGGCGTGATGGCGGGCGTCTGTAATCCCAGCTTCTCGGGAGGCTGAGGCATGAGAATCGCTTGACTCTGGGAGGCGGAGGTTACAGTGAGCCGAGAGCCTACCATTGCACTCCAGCCTGGACAGCAAGAGTGAAATTCCGTCTCAAAAAACAAAACAAAACGAAACAAACAAACAAAAAAACCTAAGAATTTCCACAAAAGAAAAAAAAAGTGAAAGTATAAGGAGAAGAGCATTCACATTCCTACCTAAGGAGATCAGGTGACTCTAATCGAGGCCAGGTAGCTGCTAGCAAAGGCTGACAGTCACCAATTCTGGATGGAGCAAAGGCAATACTGGGAAGGGCTTTGCCATTCCCTTGAAGAGCTCACCTACCTTCTGCAGTCTGTTCTCAGCCATGCAGAATCAAAAACTTGTTTTTTTAAGTTATTTTCTATCAATTATTTTTATTTATTATGTAATCTGCCATGTATGATTTTGAAAATCCTTTTTTTTTTTTTTTTTTTTTTTAACGGGGTCTTGCTCTGTCACCCAGGCTGGAATGCAGTGGTGCAAATCACAGCTCACTGCAGCCTCGAGCTTCTGGGCTCAAGCAATCCTCCTGCCTCAGCCTCCCAAGAAGGTAGGACCACAGGCACATGCCACCACACCCAGCTAATTTTTAAAAAATTGTTTGTAGAGATAGAGTCTTGCTCTGTTGCCCAGGAGGTCTTGAACTCCTGGGCTCAAGTGATCCTCTCACTTTGGCCTCCCAAAGCACTGGGATTACAGGTGTGAGCCACCATGCCCAGCCTCGAAAACTTAATTTTGTCATCAAATGAGGAGTGGAAGTGTTTTTTTGTTCCCTGCATACAGCCCGATTGACTTTATCTCCCCAACATCACTCATTCGTGCTTCTTTCCCTCCACGGCCACTGCTACCCTGTTAGCCCTGGCCAGCATTCTCTTTCTCCCGGCCTGCTGCAAGCACCTCATGGCCAGTCTCTGCTTCTTCTCTGGGCTCTCCCAGTGCATCCTCCTCCACGGGGTAGCCCAAGCACACCTCCCATCATGCACTCCCTGCTCAGTGATCCAGGGGATCTTCAGCACACTTGGGATAAAACCAAACTTTTTTTTTTTTTTGAGATGGAGTTTCACTCTGTTGCCCAGGCTGGAGTGCAATAGTGTGATCTCAGCTCAATGCAACCTCCGCCTCTCGGGCTCAGGCGATTCTCCTGCCTCGGCCTCCTGAGGAGCTGGGACTACAGGCATGCGCCACCATGCCTGGCTAATTTTGTATTTTTAGTAGAGATGGGGTTTCACCATGTTGGTCACGCTGGTCTTGAACTCCTGACCTCACATGATCCACCCGCCTCGGCCTTCCAAAGTGCTGGGATTACAAGCATGAGCCACCACACCCAGCTGGAATAAAATCAAACTCCTTAGCTGCACCGTGCCAGCCTCATCTATGTCTACTTGTACTCTCATTCCCTGCCAACCTCTGAAGACCTTAAGGATTTGGGGTCTTCTCATAAGCACTTCTCTCTTGGCCTTACGCACCGGTCCATAAAGTCTTCACCTGTCCTCACCCATTCATCTTTCAGGGCACACCTGAAAATCACCTCCTCAGGAGGTCTCTGGAACCCCTGGGAAGAGGTCAGATTCTCTGGTTTCACACATTCCCATAGCAGCCTCACTTCTCCTTCGTAGCATCACCACCATTGCTGGCCGGAACCCTTACCTATTCATGTAATTATTGTTTGGTCTGTAAGCTCTACAAGGGCAAACACCATGTCTCTCAAGGTCACAGTCACATCCTCACTTCATTCACATGGAATCAGCAGAGCCTGGAGACAGTATGGCCTGGCCTTTGCTGATCTAGTGTCTGGTGTGCTGGACAGAGGAAGGTAGATGGCACAGGCAGTGGTTTCCGATCCTTGTAATCCTTGCTCCCAGTATGTCACCTTGGGAGCATCACCAGCACACGCACACTCTGGACATCCAGCAAGGCAGGAGCCACTCACTGGTGATGACCCTGTTTCGGACTTTGTCCGGCCTCCACCCCCACCACATTCCAGAGTAGCTGACCACACCTCGAAGGATAGATAATGGAGACTGCTACAAGGAAAACAAGTCTATAAAAGAGAATGGCATGGGCATTCCATCGATACACACTTTGAAATCCACCTGGCTCGAAGAACCACATATTCTCCACTCTGTAGGCCAGCTAGGCAGGAAGCCAAAGTCTCCAAAATTGGCCTTCTGGAATCACAGCAAGGGGAGGGTTGAGCTTGTGAAATTTTCAACCCACATCAGCCCCCAAGAGGTTGGCCCGACCAAGAAATGTGAGTGTCCACATCTGGTGGAGCAAAGCACTCTCTTCAGTCTGCGTGAGGATGGACTTGGTCTCTGCTTGCCTTCCAGGTGACCTAACTTGGAGCCTCTGAGCCCATCAATCCTCCTTTGCTGACATTCTTCTTTTACACACTTTCATGCTTTCATTTTCTCTCTCTCAATCCTGTGACCCTGGGAGGCCATTTGTGTCTTTATATGAGCTTCCTCTCTCTGCTCCATCTCTTAGCATTGGATTAATAACCCTACTCTCAGGGAACAAGCAAGCATCTCTATCTCCAAGTTCTCAGAGGACAGATGTCCAGCCATTCTCGGATTCCAGCAGGGAAGTCAGTCCAGCTCGCCTCACTCCTGTGGCTCCAAATGCTTTTATGATGCTGTCACTGACTGGGCAGCCAGGGAGAGTCCAGCAGGATGAAGGGTCTTTTGTGCTGCCCTTTCTGCAGAGGGAAGCCTGCTTTGACAAGACCCCACTCCCTTTAAAACTTCATCTTCTCTGCAGTGTTATATCACAGCCTTTTGTTAAAAAGGAAAACGAAATTACTCTTCAAGCAGAGCTGTCTGAGGTATTGGACTCATTTAAACGTATTTTTCATTACTTTTCAGACTAAGCCTTCTCTTCCGTGTCTCTGCAAATGCCGGACAAACCTATAGCAGAAGGTTTGAGAGGATTTCACACATTGCCTTAACTATTGGATGGTGACTTTACAAGTCATCATTCTTTGTTGCAAATTACAAAAACCCAGTTCACACGGGCTTATGTAAAGAAGAGACTCTGTTGGTTTTCAGATTGTTCCAGCTTCAGGCATGGCTGGATCCAGGCCTTTATCTCAGGTCCACTTCCTCTACAGTGACTTTACCCGTGGAAAGCCTTTCTCCCTGTGAGGCTTTCTCCCGACAGCTCCAGGCTCACATTCTACCAGCTCTACACATTCATCACAAAGAAAGCTTCTCTTTAATAGTCTGAGTAGGGTTGCCAGATTTAGCAAATATTTGGAACACATCATTGATGATCCAAAATTCAGTTCATCTGAGGTTGTCCTTTACTGACAACCCTAAGTCCCATACAGGTCCTAGTATTGCATCTGGGCAATTTGGACCCTATATCCATTCTAGACCCAATCACAGTGGTCGGCAGAAGGGGATATATCAGCTGGCAGGCCAAAGTCACCTGCCTATCCCCAGAAGGAGGGGAGCATGGTCAGCCCTGTAGTCCACATCCACCCATAGTGCGTGTGGTAACCTACAGTACTAAAGACACTGATCCTAGAAGAAAGGGGACTGAACCCTGCAAAGGCAAAACCAACAGACGCTCACTAAGGTGACTTTGAAAGTCCTGGCCAGGTGCAGTGGCTCACACCTGTAATCCCAGCACTATGGGAGGCCGAGGCACGCACATCATGAGGTCAGGAATTCAAGACCAGCCTGGCCAATACAGTAAAACCCTATCTCTACTAAAAAAATAATAATAATAATACAAAGAGTAGCCCTACATGGTGGTGGGCACCTGTAGTCCCAACTACTCTGGAGGTTGAGGCAGAAGAATCACTTGAACCCAGGAGGCAGAGGTTGCAGTGAGCTGAGATCGTGCCACTGCACTCCAGCCTGGGCAACAGAGCAAGACTTAGTCTCAAAAAAAAAAGAAAAAAGAAAAAGAAAAAGAAAGTCCCAGACAACAGTGAAAACTGTACAACTTCATGGTGGTTGTATGGCATTCAAGAGCTTAAAAGCACTTCCATGCCATTGTTTCCTTGTGGATATTATAATCATTCCCTGTATTAATTTGCTAGGACTGCCCCAAAAAAGTACCATAGACTAGGTGGCTTAAACAACGGAAATTTATTTTCTTACAGTTCTGGAGCTGGAAGTCCAAATTCAGGATGTTGGTAGGGTTGGTTTCTCATGAGGCCTCTCCCCTTGGCTTGCAGCCAGCCATTTTCTCCCTGTGTGCCCATGTGGTCTTCCCTCTGTAACTGTCCCCTCTTCATATCAGGACACTAGTTATACTGGATTAGGGCCCACCCTAATAACCTCATTTTAACTTAATCATCTCTATCAAGTCCCTGTCTCCAAATACAGTCCCATTTTGAGGCATTGGGGGTTAGGGCTTCAGCATACGAATTGGGGGTGCAGGGGGAATGCAGCTTTCATTTTTTTCTTTTATGTAAGGAAAAGGACAGTGAGAGTAGTCTTGGTTTGTTTCCAATCCCAGGGCTGATTTAGTGGTGGTACTCCACCCAGTGCTGGTCCCCGCTGTCCCCACCCCACCTCTGCAAACACGGGTGCCCACTCCCCGCCAGCCACCAGGCTCCCTGCCTGGTCCCAGCACCTGACCTTCATGGTCCCAGCACCAGGCACAGAGCAGACAACATTCCTGAAATAAGTGTTTCGTGAAAAGAATGAAATTCAGAGGGAAAGAAAAAAAAAAAAAACAAAAAACTAGACAGTTTGAGGAGATTTAGCTCAAAGGAAAGGCGGACAGGCACAGAAGCTCCTGATTTGAAGCGATAAAGACTCTTTAAAACAGCAGAAATGAGGCCTATGGATGTGTAAATGAGCCCGGGGAGGAACTAAGCAGAAGGGCGAATTACAAAACAGAAAAAGACAAGACAGACTAGGGGAGAACAGTGAATATTTCAGTGTCTTTGGTTCATAAGAAATTCATGAGCAATTTTGGAAATGTTGTTGGTTTTCGTGGCGGGAGAGAATTGTAAATATGTATAATATGTAAATATCTTTTATAATAAAAGCCCATGAAGATAAATGAGCTTGTCTGCGGAAAAGCTGTGAGCCGTATAAGATGTTAATATAACTGTCGTCACTCTAGAAATTACCATAACGCTTACAGGGATTTGAAAGTTCCTGAGCTTTGGAAGGAAATGCATAAATACTAAACAGAACACACACACACACACACACACACCCCTCTTTTTCTTTCTCTTTCTTATTTTTGTAAAAACCTTTTTTTTTTTTTTTTTTTTGAGGAGTCTCGCTCTGTCGCCCAGGCTAGAGTGCAGTGGCACACAATCTGGGCTAGCTGCAACCTCCGCCTCCCGGGTTCAAGCAATTCTCCCGCCTCAGCCTCCTGAGTAGCTGGAATTACAGGCTCCCGCCACCACGCCCGACTAATTTTTTTGTATTTTTAGTAGAAACGGGGTTTCACCATGTTGGCCAGGCTGGTCTCGAACTCCTGACCTCAGGTGATCCGCCCACCTCGGCCTCCCACAGTGCTGGGATTACAGGTGTGAGCCACTGCGCCCGACCCTTTCTTTCTTTCGCGTGGGTCACTGCGCCCGGCCCTTTCTTTCCTTCTTTCTTTCTTTCTTTCTCTTTCTACCTCTCTCCCCTCCCTCCCGCCTGCCTGCCTTCCTTTTTTCCTCCTTCTTTTTTTTTTTTTTTTTTTTTAAATATGAGGAAGGTAGCTTTAGTGAAAACAGGCTTTGGAGTTGAACCTACTTGGGTTCAAATTCGAGTTCTGTCCACCACCGAGACCTGCGCTCCGGGTGGGACTCGCTTTCCCATCCGCGAAACGGGGACGGCGCCGCCTCCACCCCGCGGCGTTCGGGGCGGGCTGAATGGGACGCCGAGTACTGGCTCCAGCCACGCCCTTCCCTCCCCGCCCCCGGCGCCGAGCGACTGCCAAGGCAGTGTCCCCAGGGGACCGAAACCGGGGCGGGGTCTCGGTCCCTCCACGGAAGGAGGGAGCCGGTCCGTACCAGGCAGGAGTCGCCGCCCCGCGCCGCTGCGCTCCCCGAGCCATGGCGCCTTCCCTGTGGCGGGCCTGCAACGGGCTCATGGCCGCCTTCTTCGCAATGGCGGCCTTCGTGCAGGTCAGGCGGCCGCGGTGGGAGGGGGACCCGCCCGGCTCCCAGCTCCGCCCCCTGGCGTGGCGGGTCGTGTAACTGACTAGCCCGCAGAGTCGCAGGGGCGCACAGTTCATGGGGAGGACGGCACTTGGGGTTTCTGCTAAGGAAGCCCCCACTTTCTCCCCCGTCTAAGAGACGTGGATGTGTTCATGGAAGCGAGTCCTACAGCCGGGCTCACACCCTGGAAGGGGCTGGTTCCGCGCGTGGAACTTCCCAGGGGACTTCAGCAAAAGCGACCCTGGCCCCTGCCTTAACGTCCAGCCCGCGGACGACACTGGACACATCTCAGGGCCTAGGAGATGAAGCAGAACAAAACCCTTTATAGCATCATTAAACTTTCTAGTCGGCTTGGGGACCCCCTTCATAGTAATTTCCCTCATTTCTTGAGACTGGTGGGGGGTGGGGGTGGAGGGCCCTTAAAATACCCATTCTGGGTTTGGTGAGTCCTCTCCAGAGCCCCTGTGAAGGCTTTTCAAAAATGTATGGATGCCTGTGAAAAACATCTGTTGTGTCAGTCACAAATACCTTCACCCATCCTCATCTGCTGGATTATATCCTGTTCAGATTTTGTATCCTCGACGCCTATTGCAGTGTCTGGCACTTAACACATTAATTTTAAAAAGTACTTAACAAATGAATTTAAAAGGAATGGAACAGCACAGGATGTCTGCTAACACTTCCATATTCTGATGTTCCAGGTAAATGATCCAGATGCAGAGCTGTGGGTGGTGAGTATGAGCCGCTTCCAGGATTTCCTCCGTTTGGAAGAGTTAGGGAATGGCACAAAACACACGGTTTTGTCTTTACCCCTCCTCCCTGCTTAATTTTCTTAGAAACTTAAAAATCAAACCCTTGGTAAGCTCTTTTTCCTAAAATATTAGTAGACAGGATCAGAGTTCTAATGTGATCTGTGCGTGAATTTCGAACTTTCTGGAAACAGGTCTTCCTGCAGTATTCCCTTTGGTTAGATGGCCCAACTGAGGACCATCTGAGGACCTAGAGTAGGCCTCTCAAGACCAGTTGAACCATCCCTTTCGGTTTCTAGCCAGACACTCAATGCAAACCTTTGACTGGGAAATAGCAGGCTTAAGTTCTGTGGTTCTGCTAATTCAGTGACTTAACATTTCTAGAAAGTATTAACTCCTGGCTGGGCAAGGTGGCTCACGCTTGTAATCTCAGCACTCTGGGAGGCCGAGGCGGGTGGATCACTTGAGATCAGGAGTTCGAGACCAGCCTGGGCAACATGGTGAAACCCCATCTCCACCAAAAAATACAAAAATTAGCCAGGCGTGGTGGCATGCTCCTGTAGTCCCCAGCTACTTGGGAGGCTGAAGCAGGAGAATCGCTTGAACCCAGGAGGCAGAGGTTGCGGTGTGCTGAGATCGTGCCACTGTACTCCAGCCTGGGCGACAGAGTGAGACTCCATCTCAAAAAAAAAAAAAAAAAAAAAAAGAAAGTATTAAATCCTGTAAAACCTACAGTCTTCATATAAGCAATGCTCTGATTTGAACCATTTGGAGGAGGGGGACATTGTCCCATACATCTTCTAAATGTCTTTTGTTTGTTTGTTTGTTTGTTTTTTGAGATGGAGTTTCGCTCTTGTTGCCCAGGCTGGAGTGCAATGGCGCAATCTCGGCTCACCACAACCTCCACCTCCCGGTTCAAGCGATTCTCCTGCCTCAGCCTCCTGAGTAACTGGGATTACGGGCACCTGCCACCATGCCCGGCTAATTTTGTATTTTTAGTAGAGACGGGGTTTCTCCATGGTGATCAGGCTGGTCTTGAACTCTCAACCTCAGGTGATCCACCTGCCTCAGCTTCCCAAAGTGCTGGGATTACAGGCATGAGCCACTGTGCCCGGTTCTATCTTTTATCTTCTAAAATATCTGAATTTTGCCCAGTTTCTCTCAATATAGATACACAAGACTGTACAGTATCACCAAGGGGATGATTCTTAGACGTTAGAATAATACTGACAGAGGAGCAACAAGGATGATGGTATTTGGAATTATAACACAAAATTCTATCCAGGTTTTGTTTTTTTAGTGCAGTAAAACCACATTCTGATATTTACTATCCAGATCACTATGCCTCTGAATCAAATCAAACTGCCTTTGCTTTGGCACCCTGGTCCATATCTTGAATTCCAAATATTATTTCCCTGAAGACAAGTCTCAGGCATCCAGCTGAATGGTGAATTTCCAAAAGACTGCTGCATGTCACACTGCTCCTCAGATATGCCCAAGGACCTACCTAGCATCTTTCCCTCCAAAATCTACTTCTCCTGACTCACCCATTTCTGTTATCAGCAGAATCATTCTCTGAGTCGTCCTTGTTTAGAATCTCAGTCATCTTTAACATCCCTCTGTTCCTTACCACTGCCTTGGAGAGCCCCTTGAAACACAAAATAAATTTGAGCCGGGCATGGTGGCATGCACCTGTAGTCCCAGTTACTCAGGAGGCTGAGGCAGGAGGATCGCTCGAGCCCAGGACTCGAGGCCAGCCTGTGCAACATAGCGAGACCCTCATCTCTAAAAACTTAATTAGGCCGGGCACGGTGGCTCATGCCTGTAATCCCAGCACTTTGGTAGGCTGAGGTGGATGGATCACCTGAGGTCGGGAGTTCGAGACCAGCCTGAGCAACATGGAGAAACCCCGACTCTACTTAAAAAAATACAAAATTAGGTGGGGGTGGTGGCACATGCCTGTAATCCAGGCCACTCGGGAGGCTAAGGCAGGAGAATTGCTTGAACCCGAGAGGCAGAGGTTGCCATGAGCTGAGATCGCGCCATTGCACTCCAGCCTGGGCAACAAGAGCGAAACTCTGTCTCAAAAAAATAAATAAATAAAATAATTAAACAATCTAGGTCTAATTGCTTATCTACATAGTACCTGCACATTTTACCTTTCACTCATGCTCAGATGATATAATAGGAAGAATAGACCCCACGTTCCCATAGACATCCTCCCTCATTCACAGTTCAGCCCTCCACTGCCTCCCGCATGGACCCCTGGCACCTGCCTTAACGTCTTCTTCTGACATAAGCACAGAAATTGATGTGATTAAATGGCTACATTGCTCAGAAAGTCACCATCCTTCTTAGAAACCCACCCATCCTACTTGCTCCCCGCCAACAACACATGCACACCCAATAGTAAGTTTGGCTAGAGCTTGCTTGCTATGAACGAGGCTTAGCAATAGGGCCTCCTTAGGGCCAGACTTCTCATTTCCAAACAACTTACCAGCAGTTTCCAAAATGAAGACCCTGACCTTATTACTGGGCACAGTTGATTGTGGATGCATTATTAGAAAACTTTCTGTGGTCTCAAAGAGATGCAGCACTGGCCTGGATGGTCCATTGGGTCCAAACCAGCAGGGCCATCTAGCATCGTGGCTGCTCCTGCCCTACTTTTCAAAGAACATTTTCTTTTATGCAAGTGGGGAAAGGCCATTTGGGCATGAAAGTTGCTTGGGAGAGACTGGAAAGTTAGTGTATCTTAAGACCCAAACCCTATGCTCAGTGCTAGAGCTCGAAGGTAAATGAGCTTCTGGAATAGCCTATAGTCTAGGAGTAAGGTAGATAAAATTGCAGGCAGGCATGGTAAGTGCCACAAAAGCAGAGTCTACCACTTTGTCAATCTCCACTGAAACCTAGAGGCAAATCGTGGAGAACAACAGCTACTGATCTCATCTTTCTTTACTTCCTACATATCTCTGAACATCTCATATATTGGGCATACATCTTCACTCACTTAATTTCCTCCCTTTTTTGCTAACAGGTGGTGTACACAATCCCTGCAGTACTGACCCTGCTTGTTGGACTTAACCCTCAAGTCACAGGTATAAACCTTGCATTCTAAATGGAGAGACAGCAAATCAGATTTCCTCATAATAACGAGGGTCTATCTGCCCAACTCCCAGAAGTAAAACGGGGCTCTCTAGACCTTTCTTCTCGTTTCTGATAATAAGAGGGGCTAATTCTAATCATCCTTACCCATCTTCAGGAAAACGTCAGAAGGACATTTTCTACTAAAAATACAAAAAATTAGCTGGGCGTGGTGGCGGGTGCCTGTAGTCCCAGCTACTAGTGAGGCTGAGGCAGGAGAATGGCGTAAACCCGGGAGGCGGAGCTTGCAGTGAGCCGAGATCACACCACTGCACTCCAGCCTGGGCGACAGAGCGAGACTCCGTCTCAGAAAAAAAAAAAAAAATGTAAAAGTATTGACTGATCAAATCTGGATTTTCTTAGTTGCACTGTTTCTTCCAGTGACCTGAGAAAAGTGATATATCTGTGGATTTTTAAAAATATTCATTTCATTTTGGGGGATCCACTTATAAATTAGGGCATAGTCAGGGATCTCATATCTGCCTTTTAAGATAAAATGTATTTTCATACAAGGCTTTAAATTATCTGAAAAAAGTAATGTATGAATCTGCTATAAAACAGCGTCTTCTGTTTTACCGAAGTGACAGGACAGATTCTTCTTCACTTTCTTTAAAATCGTTTCTCCTAGTGGGACTCAAATGTTCTCAGGGGCCTTAGAATAAAGACTAATGAGTCTCACCTTGGTGGGGAAAATTCTAATTCCCTAGATGCCTGGGCTCCCTGTATGGAGATGTACGGAGCTAGAATTCCATCTGCATCTTTAAGGTAGATCAGGTAGGGCCTCTTTAGATACAAGCTAGAAAAAGAACTCAAATGTGCTATGAGCTAAGAAGAAAAGGCATTGGTCCAGTTTACTGAAAAAGGTGAGGGGTGGTGCTGGCTTTAGGCTGGTGGCCTCGGAACTTTTAACTTCTCTCCACCTCTCAGTTCCACCGTCTGTCATGGTAATTTCACTCTTGGGCTCCACACAGTGGCCCTGCAGCCCCTGTTCACATCTTCACGATACCACGTCCAGTGGAATATGGACTGTGTGTCTTCACTCTACCAAAGTCTCAGAATGCAGTTGCTGGCTCTGATTGCTTGTCCGTTTGTGCTGATCCAAATCACTGTGGCTGAGGAGATAACATGCATTGATTGACCTAGCCAAAGTCCAGTTTGCTGGGAAACATGGACTGGGAGTGTGGACATGGTGGATCCCCAAAGAAAATAAGGGTAATCATCTTAGGAAGGGGAGCTGCTGAGCAACCCAAACAAGAAATGGCCACTGAAGTTTATAATTAGTGCTATGACCTCTGTGTTGTCCTAGAAAAAAAAAAGGGCAATGGGGTTGAGGGGGTCTGAATGTCTTTTTTGAAAGCAGACTATGGCAAAACATACAAAAAGATCGTATTTTTTCTGTGGGCTGTGGTTCCACGATTAACAACATCAGGATGTCTATTTTTAGGTAATGTTATTTGGAAAAGTATCTCTGCAATACACATACTCTTTTGTATGGTGTGGGCTGTTGGCTTGGCGTACTACCTCTTGCATCATACACAACAGAACATCTTACATGAGGAAGAAGGCAGGTGAGCGGTGATGTTTGCCCTGTGGAGGGATAGAACTGTGGGCTGGAACTGAGGAATCCTGTTTGTAACACCCCATCTGAGCACAATGGTAACTCAATTGCCCCAATGTACCCTGCAGAGCAGGGAAGATATTATCTTCTTTATAAGCTGATGAAACTGAGGAAATAATGGAGCCAGGATTCAAACCCAGCCCCATCTATCAGACTTCATTATCACTGCTACTGGCAGTCATTACATATTATATTATATTACTGTCAGGCCATTGGACTTTGGCCCCCTTGTAACTAGCAAGGGTATTATACAGTAATACTCAGTCCGATCTAATATGGTGATAACTCTGTCAGCCTCTGATTCAGTTCTGGTTTAAGGCAGAATCTTATCTACAAGTATGATCAGCCATCTCAGAGGTCAGTACTTTTTTTTTCGAAACGGAGACTTGCTCTGTCGCCAAGGCTGGAGTGCAGTGGCATGATCTCTGCTCACTGCAACCTCTGTCTCCCAGGTTCAAGCTATTCTTCTGCCTTAGCCTCCTGAGTAGCTGGGATTACAGGTGTGTGCCACCACGGCCAGCTAATTTTTGTGTTTTTTTTGTTTTTTGGTTTTTTTTGTTTTTTTTTTTTGTTTTTTTTGAGACGGAGTCTCGCTCTGTCTCCTAGGCTGGAATGCAGTGGCTGGATCTCAGCTCACTGCAAGCTCCGCCTCCTGGGTCCACGCCATTCTCCTGCCTCAGCCTCCCGAGTAGTTGGGACTACAGGCGCCCGCCACCTCACCCAGCTAGTTTTTTTTGTATTTTTTAGTAGAGACGGGGTTTCACCGTGTTAGCCAGGATGGTTTCGATCTCCTGACCTCATGATCCACCCGTCTCGGCCTCCCAAAGTACTGGGATTACAGGCTTGAGCCACTGCGCCCGGCCTAATTTTTGTATCTTTAGTAGATACAGGGTTTCATCATGTTGGTCAGGTTGATCTTGAACTTCTGACCTCATGATCCACCCTCCTTGGCCTCCCAAAGTGCTGGGATTACAGGCATGAGCCACCGTGCCCAGCCTAGAGATCAAAACTTTAAGTCAACCTGTTAGGCTTGCCCTGGTATGTCTTGTATCATTTCCTTGTCATGACCACTTGCTCCTGTGTTATCACTTCATCCTTTGCTTCCTCCCACCCTTGTCTCCGAGGACTTATTAATAGAGCCTTTCCTTTCTTTTCTTTTTTTTTTTTTTTATGTTTTTTACATTTTTGCTTGTGAGACGGAGTCTCGCTCTGTCGCCCAGGCTGGAGTGCAGTGGCCGGATCTCAGCTCACTGCAAGCTCCGCCTCCCGGGTTCACGCCATTCTCCTGCCTCAGCCTCCCGAGTAGCTGGGACTACAGGCGCCCGCCACCTCGCCCGGCTAGTTTTTTGTATTTTTTTAGTAGAGACGGGGTTTCACCGTGTTAGCCAGGATGGTCTCGATCTCCCGACCTCGTGATCCGCCCGTCTCGGCCTCCCAAAGTGCTGGGATTACAGGCTTGAGCCACCGCGCCCGGCCACTTTCCTTTCTTTTCTACTCCTGCTGACATCTGCCAACAACAAAATTCATAGACCTGTAAGTTAAACATCACTGAAAAGGTGCTTCTTTGTTATAACCCCCAATCTTCAGAACACTGGAGGGCCAATCTATAGGTTGGGTCTGTAGAGGAGAATGTAGACCAAATGGGTTAAATCACTTCCAGCATGAAGCCCATGGGTTATAGTGAACTCAGGGTGCAGCTTCTAGTGTACTATGGCTGAAGTGATTGTTTTTTATTCTATATAAAAGATATGTGTGTATAATACATATATAGAGAAGCATATACCCACCCCCAAATTATTAGTCTGATTTGTACTACAAATCATTCCTCTCCCCTAAGAAGTGACCCGATCTCTTGTAGTATATACACAGATTACGTATTGGTTTGGGCTCATTCTGCCTCACACTGAAGCCTCTTTAAAAATGTAAAAGTATTGGCCGGGTGCGGTGGCTCACGCCTGTAATCCCAGCACTTTGGGAGGCCGAGGCTGGCGGATCACGAGGTCAGGAGATCCAGACCATCCTGGCTAACACGGTGAAACCCCGTCTCTACTAAAAATACAAAAAATTAGCTGGGCCTGGTGGCAGGGGCCTGGAGTCCCAGCTACTCAGGAGGCTGAGGCAGGAGAATGGCGTGAACCCGCGAGGCGGAGCTTGCAGTGAGCGGAGATTGCGCCACTGCACTCCAGCCTGGGCGTCAGAGCGAGACTCCGGCTCAGAAAAAAAAAAAAAGTAAAAGTATTGACTGATCAAATCTGGATTTTCTTAGTTGCACTGTTTCTTCCAGCGACCTGAAAAAAGTGATATATCTGTGGATTTTTAAAAATATTCATTTCATTTTGGGGGGATCCACTTATAAATCAGGGCACAGTCAGGGATCTCATATCTGCCTTTTAAGATGAAATGTATTGCCGGGCGCGGTGGCTCAAGCCTGTAATCCCAGTACTTTGGGAGGCCGAGACGGGCGGATCACGAGGTCGGGAGATCAAGACCAGCCTGGCTAACATGGTGAAACCCCGTCTCTACTAAAAAATACAAAAAACTAGCCGGGCGAGGTGGCGGGCGCCTGTAGTCCCAACTACTCAGGAGGCTGAGGCAGGAGAATGGCGTAGACCCGGGAGGCGGAGCTTGCAGTGAGCTGAGATCCGGCCACTGCACTCCAGCCTGGGCGACAGAGCGAGACTCCGTCTCAAAAAAAAAAAAAAAAAAAAAGGTGAAATGTATTTTCATACAAGGCTTTAAGTTATCTAAAAAAAGTAATGTATGAATCATGGTCAGACTTGAAAATATTCCATCGATGCCATAGATCTTGAGGGAGAGTCATTTGATCAGAATGCGCTATCAGGTGGTCCTGGAGAGAATGTGATGATATCCATCTCACTTGTAGCCACTTCCAAAATCTGAAATGTACGCCCTTTTATAGGGAGCTGTGTGGTCTGGTGATTATTACAGCATGGATTATCCTGTGCCGCAGTTCCTCAAAGTAAGTATTGAACTCATTAGTTAAAATCACATCTTCACTTTGGGAGGCTGAAGTGGACAAATGATGAGGTCAGGAGATCCAGACCATCCTGACCAACGTGGTGAAACCCCGTCTCTACTAAAATATAAAAAATTAGCCCGGCGTGGTGGCGGGCGCCTATAGTCCCAGCTACTCAGGAGGCTGAGGCAGGAGATTCACTTGAACCCGGGAGACAGAGGTTGCAGTGAGCCTTAATCACGCCACTGTACTCCAGCCTGGGTGACAGAGCAAGACTGTGTCTCAAAGGAAAAAAAAAAAGGAATCATATCTTCAAGGCTGATAAAATCAGGTAGTAAGTGAAAATACTGCCATACAAGTAAAAACAGGAATCTTTTGAAAGAAATCTTCTCTTTTCTTAATAGAAGTTAATAATAGTTGATTTAAAGTGTCATGGTCACTCTTGTCCACAAAAACCGTAGTTTTCTACAAGGCCCAGTGTAGTCATGGGCAGTTGTCAGTCTAGGGTGTTCTTCAGGGTGAAGGAAAATGATCTCAGGAGGAAACTTAGAGATTCAGGAAAGAATGAAGAGCAAAGACAATATAAATGCATGTGTACATATCAATGAATATTAACTAATTAAACATATACAGGATAGAAATACACGACAACAGTGGCATAAAAGCTGGAAAAGAGTAAATGGAGTTTAAGCCTTCTAAGGTCCTTTAATTGTGTGAGATGAGGTAAAAGTATCCATTTATATTAGATTTTGATAAGTCAAGGATTCATGTTGTAATTGTTAGGGTAACCACTGAGCATTAAAATGAGTACAGAAGGCAGGAGAAGGGGAAGGGGAAACAGAAACAATGGGACAAATAGGAAGTGTGTGTTAAGATACAGATTTAAATGCAAAGATATCAGAAATTACATTAAATGTAAAGGTAAAGATTTCAGTTAAGAGTCAAAGAATTTCAAAGTGTATAAAAAGATTAAAAACCCAACTCTAGGCCGGGCAAGGTGGCTCACACCTGTAATCTCAGCACTTTGGGAGGCTGAGGCAGGCAGATCACCTGAGGTCAGGAGTTCGAGACCAGCCTGGCCAACATGGCGAAACCCCGTCTCTACTAAAAATACAAAAAATTAGCCAGGTGTGGTGGCGGTCACCTGTAATCCCAGCTACTCGGGAGGCTGAGGCAAGAGAATCGCTTGAACCCGGGACTCGGAGGTTGCAGTGAGCTGAGATAGCACTATTGCACTCCAGTCTGCGCGATTCCATCTCAAAAAAAAAAAAAAAAAAAAAAGACCCAGCTCTACACTGCTTACAAAAGAAAACCCTTAACTATACTGATATAGAAAGATTTAAAGTCAAAAGATGAAAAAAATTACAAACACCAGCCAAATGAAATACAGTATTGCAATTTTAACAACAAAGTAGAATTTAAGGCAATTATTGGCGAAAAACAACTTTTTGTGAATATTTTTCATTTTTTTCATTTTAACTTTTTACTGGGAATTTTCAAACACATATAAAAGCAGAGAGACTAATATAGTGAATCAGATGCACTCATCACCCATCTTCAATGATTATTGGTATATCCAATCTTGTTTTATCTAAACCTTATCCACGCCACACTGCCAAACTTTTTTTTTTTCTTTTTTTTTGAGACGGTCTCGCTCTGTTGCCCAGACTGGAGTGCAGTGGCGCAATCTCGGCTCACTGCTACCTCTGCCTCCCAGGTTCAAGTGATTCTCCTGCCTGAGCCTCCCAAGTAGTTGGGATTACAGGTACATGCCACCACACCCAGCTGATTTTTGTGTTTTAAGTAGAGACGGGGTTTCACCATGTTGGCCAGGCTGGTCTTGAACTCCTGACCTCAAGTGATCCGCCTGCCTCAGCCTCCCAAAATGCTGGGATTACAGGTGTGAGCCACTGTGCCTGGTTTGCTAAAGTATTTTGAAATAAATCCCAGACATCACATTGTTTCCTTTGTATGTCAGAATGTATCTCTAAAAGATAAGCACTTAAAAACTAACCACTCTACCATGATGATACAAAAAATGAAGAAATAACTTCGGTATTGTGAGTTTTAAATGTCTGTCCTTCTGCACCTTATAAATTGGTGGTTAGATCTAGAGGCTTGACCAGATTCTGGTATTATTGACTACTTCATGTTAAGTATTCACTACTTCATGTTAAGTAATGGCATTATGTACTCCCATCATAATATACCTAACACCTAGCTGCTTATCTGTGATGTTAATAGTCTTTGATGAGTATTGCCTAAATCCATTAGTTCATTTTGGTTGCAAAACTGTGATATTCTAATGATAATATATCACTAGTTGTTTATTAGCTGGAAAACTTCCATAAAGAAAAATGTCCACTTATTTATCTTTTGGCCATGCTAGAGTACAGATCATCAGAAGAAAGTGAAATGAAAAGCAGCTGATTCTCTCCCTTAGTTACCAGTTTTCTTTTTATTTGAGACAAAGTCTCATTCTGTCGCCCAGGCTGGAGTGCAGTGGCAAGATCTTGGCTCACTGCAACTGCAAACTCCGCCTCCCGGGTTCAAGCGATTCTCCTGCCTCAGCCTCCCAAGTAGCTGGGACGACAGGTGTGTGCCGCCATGCCTGGCTAATTTTTGTATTTTTAGCAGAGGCAGGGTTTGGCAATGTTGGCCAGGCTGGTATCGAACTCCTGACCTCAGGTGATCCACCCACCTCAGCCTCCTGAAGTGCTGGGATTACAAGTATGAGCCACCGTGCCCAGCCTAGTTACCAGTTTTTAAAATGTATTGTTTCTTACCTGGGCATCCTCCAAAGGTGACCAGTGAGTTTTGTTGCTTTATTTCTTTGTTTAGTACCATTAAAAAGTTATGAATGTAAACATATTTTTCTTTTTCTTTTCTTTTTTTTTTTTTTTTTTTTTTTTTTTGAGACAGAGTCTCCCTCTGTCACCCAGGCTGGAGTGCAGTGGCACGATCTCGACTCACTGCAACCGCTGCTTCCTGAGTTCAAGCGATTCTCCTGCCTCAGCCTCCCGAGTGGCTGGGATTACAGGCATGCACCACCATGCCCAGCTAATTTTTGTATTTTTAGTAGACACGGGGTTTCATCATGTTGGCCAGCCTGATCTCGAACTCCTGACCTCAGGCGATCTGCCTACCTTGGTCTCCCAAAGTTCTGGGATTACAGGCATAAGCCACCGCGCCCGGCTGATTTAAACATATGTGATGTGTTTCAGTCCATGACAGTTATTGTCTTTATTGATGCTCAGACTGTCCCATTTTTGAGCAGTGGCACTTATTCAGGTTTGCTCCTGAATTCTGACATGACCCTAGTAAACGTTTGATAGCTTCCTTGCTTTCTGGTATGACAAGATATTCCAGGCACATGTTATACCCAGGATCATGTTTTGGGCCACAGACCTGGAATCAACAGTGTTTGCAATGTTTATGAATTTATATATATGTCATAAATGTATATGCATACATAGATATATATATACATGTACACATATACACTTAAAATATGAGTTTATCCTAACTACTAAAATTCAGAAATACCAGTTCTCATTAACCTTATTGGATATTTTATATCTGTATCTCCTTTTAATCATGGCAAAACCTCTAGTCTCAGTGACCTCAATATAATCACCCATTTGATTTCTACAATACAAACGCAAACTCAAAATAATAATATGACTACCAAAAACAGGTTCTTTTCTTTGTTTTTGTTATTAAGGTATAACCTACTAAAGGAATGTATACTCAAATTACTGGGTGTAGTTGTTTTCTATGCTAATGCCACTAAGTGAATACACAGTTAGGTTCATTTATTTCTAGGGCTAATTGTATTGAAAATATATGGATACTATTTTATAGTTATGTAAAATATCTACATGGCTCAAAAGTTGAATCTATAAAATAAGATATATTAAAAGAAATCTAGCTTCTCCATCCCCTTGACCCTGTCTTCCCTTTCCCTATGGGGAAACTTTTTTCAGTTTTATAGTTTATCCTTCCACGATTTCTCAGTGGAGTACATGTGTGACTTAGTTGTATTCCTGCTTATCTTAGGTAAGTGGCAGTGTATTGTACACAGTTGTATTCCACTTGCTTTACCAGTTCCTACATCCTGGAGATCATTCTATAGTATAGAAAAACTTTTTTACTCTGCTGATGGCTCCATAGCTTAATCAACCAGTCCTCTACTATTTAGATAGTACCCAGGCTTTTGCTATGAAAAATAGTGCTGCAATTAATAGCCATATGCATATATCTAACATATTTTTGCCAGCGTGTCTTTGAGATGAATTCCTGGAAGTGAGAGGTGCTGGGTCAAAGTGTAATTGCATAGTTAATATTTCTATGTACTCCCAAATTCCCCTCCAGATGGCTCTTCCATTTTACATCCCCACCAGCCATGGCTAACAGTGTCTGTTTCCCCATAGCCTTGCCAACAGAGTACGTTATCAAAATCTTGAATTTTTGCTAATTGGATAGTTGAGAAAGGGGTAGTTTTACCTTGCATTTCTCTTATTAAGAGCAAAAGTGAACACATTTTCATATGATTAAGAGCCATTTATATTTCTTTGTCTGTAAAAATCTTGGTATATCTCTGAGCAATGTAGGTTTAACCTGATTCTAAGGTTGCTGGTCTTCTCTATTTTTAGAAGCTCTATCTGTGATGTAAGCTGAAAATATTTCTTTGCAGTTTGTTATTTTCCTTTAACTTTGCTTATGCAAAGTGTACTTTGCCATGAAAAAGTCTTTTGTTGTTGTTGTTTTCATGTAATTGTATTTATCGGTCCTTTTCCTTATTGCTTCTGGATTTGGAGTCATAGTTAGGAAAACCTTCTCTCTCTCGGGTTGTAAAGTAACTTACCTAAGTTTTCTTCTAATACCTGCATGGTTTCATTTACACATTTAAATATTTGATCTGTTTAGAATTTATCCTGGTGTAATGGTATGAAGAACAGGTCTAATTTTATATTTTTCTATGTGGCTATGTGGTTATCTCAACACCACTTGTTAGAAAGTAGATTTAAGATGCCGAAGGAAGACACTTTTCAATGACAAAAGGTTCAGTTCATCAAGAAGATATAACAGTGCTAAATTTCTATGGACCTAATAACATAGCCACCAAATAAATACAACAAAAAATGACAGAACTAAGAGGAAAAATGGAAAAAGCCACAATCATCTTGGGAGACTAACACACTTCTCTCAGTTACTAACAAACACAAAAAAGAAAAATAACGACATAAAAGATTTTAACCACACAATAAACCAAGAATGGCAGGATACACATTCTTTTCAAGTGCACATTCAGTATTTTACAAAAAGACTGTATGTTTGGCCATGAAATAAGTACCAACAAATTTCAAAGGACTGAAATCCTACAGAGTATGTTATTTGACCACAGTGCAATTAAACTAGAAATCATTAACAAAAAGATAATTAGGCAATTCCTGTATATTTGGAAGTTAGAAAATACACTTTCAAATAACACTTGGGTCAAAGAAGAAATCACAATGGAAATTAGAAAATATTTTGAACTGAATAAGGTAAATACTACGTATCAAAATGTGTGAGATGCAGCTAAAAATCTTGCTTAGAGGGAAACATATAGCCATAAGTACATTTTTTTTTAAGCTTCCAGCAAGTTAGAAATTTTTCATTTCAAGAAGTTAGGAAAAGAACAGCAAGTTAAACCCCAAAGAAACAAGAAGAAAATAAACATAAAAGCAGAAGTCAGTGAAATAAGAAAATCAACATAAAAATAGAGAATTAACAACATCAAATATTGATTCTCTAAAATGATTTATAACATTGATAAGCCTTGACAAGACAAAAAGGAAAAAAGAGCGTGAGGAAGTACAAATAACAAATATCAGGAATAAAAAAGAGAATACTACTATATATCTAATAAGTATTGTAAAAATCATAAGTGGATATTATGAAGAACTTTACACCAATAAATTTGAAAATATAGACAAATTTCTTGAAAAAATACAGTTTACCAACATTTACACAAGAAGAAATACTCAGAACAGTCTCATAACTATTAAAGAAATTGAGTTCATAGGGCTGGGTGCGGTGGCTCACGCCTGTAATCCCAGCACTTTGGGAGGAGGCTGAGGTGGGCTGATCACCTGAGGTCAGGAGTTTGAGACCATCCTGGCTAACACGGTGAAACCCCATCTCTACTAAAAATACAAAAAATGAGTTGGGCGTGGTGGCAGGCGCCTGTAATCCTAGCTACTCGGGAGGCTGAAGCAGGAGAATCGCTTGAACCCAGGAGGTGGAGGTTGCAGTGAGCCAACATCACGCCATTGCACTCCAGCCTGGGTGACAAGAACGAAACTCCGTCTCAAAAAAAAAAAAAAAAATTCATAATTTAAATTTTTCCTAAAGGAAAACACTAGACCTAGATGGCATAACTGGAGAAGTCTACCTAATATTTAAGGAAAAAAATAATACCAACTTTCAGTAAATACTTCCAGAGAACAGAAAAAGAAGAAACACTTTCCAACTAATTTTATGAGGACAGGTAACCTAAACTTGACAAGAACATGACAAAAAAATGAAATTACATGGCAGTCTCACTCATGAGCACAGATGGAAAACTAAACAACACATTAGCAAATCATATCCTGCAATATATAACCCAACCACCAAGTTGGGTTTATTCTAGGAATGCAAAGTTAGTTTCACATTTAAAAAAACCAACCAATGTTTTCCACCACATTAATGGAATGAAAGAAGAAAATAAACTATCTTGTAGATTCATACAGAAATAGCATTTCATAAAATTCAGCATCCATTCATGTTAAAAGCTCTCAGAAAATGGGCGTAGGAGGGAACTTAGCCTGATAGAAGAGATCCACACTGAAGCCTGAGACTTAATGGTGAACAGTTGAAAACTTTCCCTCTGAGATCAGGAATGAGATGAGGTTGGCCATATGGCCACTTGTACTCAATGCCATGCTAGCTATCGTCCCAGCCGGTAAAATAAGGCAAGAGAAAGAAATAAAATGCCCGAGGATTGGACAAGAAGAAATAAAATTTTCATGATTTGTAGGTGATATGAATACGTGTGTAGAAAATAAAAAAGAATCTAAGAAATCACTAGAATAAGTGAGTTTTATATGATCACTGGATCAGGATACAAGAATTAACTGCATTTCTTTCAGCAAGTAACAGAAAGTGATAAAACAAAAAGTTAACATGTATAAAAACATTCAGAAAATCAACTCCCTAGGAATAAATCTAGCAGAGATATGCAAAATCTCTACACATAAAATTATAACACATTATGGGAGAAATTGAAGAAGACCTAAATAATTGGAGGGCTAAACATATAATGACAAAAGGATGAATAAATAAAATGATAGAACAGTAGAATTTAGAAACGGATCTATACATATGTAGAGTTTAGACTTATGACAAAGATGATACTTCACGGTATCTAAGAAGGCAGTCTTTTCAATAAATAGGCTTGGATAAATTCAATATCCGTTTGGAAAAAAGTGAAACAACCCCTACTTCACAACTTTCATAAAAATCAATTCCAAGGGGATCACAGATCTATTATAAAAAAGCAAAACAGAGTGTCGGGTACAGACCGCGGAGGTGCGGCTTTCTCTTAGAAGTTCGGTCTCGGTTGTCTTTTGCAAGCCATCCAGAGTGACTTTTATCTACATTACTACGTGGCGCACAAGGGCAAGTTCAGCCACGAGTTTCTGGAGTTTGAGTTCTGACCAGACGGGAAATTAAGATAAGCCAACAACAGCAATTGTAAGAATGATGTCATGATCAGAAAAGAGGCTTATGTACATAAAAGCGTGATGGAGGAACTGAAGAGTATAATTTATGACAGGGAAATTATCAAAGAGGATGATGCGTTATGGCCTCCTCCCAACCAACTGGGCTGGCAGGAGCTTGAAATCATTATTGGAGATGAACACATTTCTTTTACAACATCAAAAATTGGTTCCCTTATTGACGTCAATCAATCCAAGGATCTGGACGGCTTACGCGTATTTTATTGTCTTGCCCAGGACCTGAAGTGTTTGGTCTTCAGTCTTACTGGATTACACTTCAAGATTAAACCAATCTACATTGAATATTGGTGTGAACATGGCGGGGTGGGGGTAGTTTTTAATTACCATTATCAAGAAAATGTTGTGTATATCAGGGCAGTATTTTTTAACAAACTATAAATGTCTTTAATAAATATGTGATAAAAAAACAATAAAACTTCTAGAGAATATAATACCTTCAACATTTTAGTGAGGGAAATTCTTAAACAGAACACAAAAATCATTAGGAAAAGATCAACTTTAACACTGTCAAATTAATCATTGACTTCCTCAAAAGACATCAAGTGGGACGAGGTATTTGTAACACATATAAACAAGGATTTATATTTAGCATATATATAATTAATTTCTATAAATCAGTGAGTTATATTTCAATAAAACACCTGAGAACATACTAAAATGTAATTATGTGTTTTATCAATTCAGTCTTTATACTTGTTTCCAAAGCAATCCATACTTTTTTTGGACTTTTATTTATAATAATTTTTGTGTCTTTATAGGACTCCAGTTGGTGGAAGAATTCAGTTGGCTATTGCCATTATAATCACACTTTTCCCATTTATTTCATGGGTCTACATATATATTAACAAGGAAATGCGGTCCTCCTGGCCAACTCATTGCAAGACAGTAATTTAAATAAATTCAAGAACTTTGTTTTTAAAATGAATATTTTCAATCAATTTTTTATAAACATTAGAGGAACAAGCCAGGAGTTTATTTCAGGTAATTTGGGCTAATAGAGTTTTTTAAAACTCCAAATAACTTTTTAAGGATGCGTATAATTTGATATAAGATTGGATGGGACAAGTCAGAGACGGTCTGATATTTTCGGAAGACTTTCTGCAGGGTCTTGTGTCATAATGTAGTGGAAAAGGCTAGAGAATAGAAGTGTAAAAATACGAGTTCTAACTCAACTTTGTAACTATGTAATTTGGGCAAATATATAAACCTCCTAGTGGATATTTCTTTATAACATAGGATTAATGCCACATCTACTTATACAGTAGCAAGGATCAATCTAGATAATGTAAGAACACTCTGAAGCTATAAAGTATTCGGAAAAATTACAGAGGGCTGTCCATGATTAAAATAGAGGGGAGCAGGGATTGGGTAATATACTGAAATAGAGGTTCAAGAGAGGGCTATACCCCGATCTTTCTTTCTTTTTTTTAAGACAGTCTCACTGTGTTGCCCAGGCTGGAGTGCAGTGGTGTGATCATGGCTCACTGCAGTCTGGACCTCCCGGGGCTCAGGTGATCTCCTACCTCAGCCTCCCAAAGAGCTAGGACTACAAGTGTGCACCACCACGCCTGGCTGATTTTTTTTAAATTCTTCGTAGAGACAGGGTTTTGCCAAGTTGCCCAGGCTGGTCTTGAACTCCTGAGTTCAAGCGACCTGTCCACCTCGGCCTCCCAAAGTGCTGGGATTACAGGTGTGAGCCACCATGCCTAGCCCAGCCCTAAACTAATCTTATCCAGATCTGGCACAGTGCAGTGAACTCAAGGAGAACTCTAGATGAACCAAATGAGCAGGCATGTCTTGGAAAGAAAGGGAAGCTAGATAGAATAAAGGAATTAGGGACCAATCGGGAAGAAAATAGGGAATATAAGTACCTTCTAAATGAGAAATAAGGTCAAAATCTATACACATGCTTTATAAATGGATGTCCAAAGTAACCCTAGGGAGGAGAGGTTTTTTTTTTTTTTCATTTCCATTTTAAAATGGGTACTTGATTATTAGAAAACTTACCGTGTTTGGAACAACTTGGGTATTTGAATCTAACTTTCCAATTGCAAATTTTATGATACCTAAATACAGATAAAGTATTTTCAGTGAAATTTTATTGTCCGAATGAGTGGGGCTTTAAATGTAAAATACACTGGATTTTAAAGACATGGGTAGAAAAAGAATGTAAAATATTTTTTGTATTGATTACATGTTGAAACAATATTTTGGCTATATTGGGTTAAATATACTGTTAAGTTGATTTTATCTGTTTCTGTTTACTTTTATTTACGTGGCTTACATTGCATTTCTGTTGGACAGTCCTATATTTAAGCATCTGGATGGCAACTGTTTTTTAAATTTTGAGACGGAGTCTCACTCTGTCGCCCAGGTTGGAGTGCCGTGGCCGGATCTCAGCTCACTGCCAGCTCCGCCTCCCAGGTTTACACCATTCTCCTGCCTCAGCCTCCCGAGTAGCTGGGACTACAGGCGCCCGCCACCACGCCCGGCTAGTTTTTTGTATTTTTTTAGTAGAGACGGGATTTCACCGTGTTAGCCAGGATGGTCTCGATCTCCTGACCTCGTGATCCACCCATCTCGGCCTCCCAAAGTGCTGGGATTACAGGCTTGAGCCACCGCGCCCGGCCGATGGCAACTTTTTACATACACAAGCATCAAACTCTGTGGTCAGATACTGTTTTGTCTGATCTAGGAAAGAGAGATCTGGGAAATACTTCACTCAAAAAGAATGAGTAGTACCGTCCACAGGTTAGGAGAGTGTAAATGAGTCTGGTAGTTTGTCTATTTTTATTGTCTTTATTACTGTAGTAAATATTCTATAAATATTTGTTAAAGGAGGTATGTGTATTTCATTTTTGCTATTGGCACAGTGGCCACCGAATGGTGAGAAATTGTCTAAGATCAAGACTTGAATGAGTAAAAAGGGAGAAAACAAATCTAGTTGATATTAAAACAAAGTGAAACTTAAGGGTCAGTAAAATACACATCAAGGATTTGAGTTCTCCAGTGTACATTTTGCTTACATATTTGTGGCTTTTATAACTCCTTTAGTATTAATTAACTATTGAAGTCACATGCAAAGAAAGACTCATCTGCAAATTCCCTATGGTCTCTACCCATTGACCAAGTCATGTTTACTTCTGTGCTTAAAGACAGTCATGTTCAAGATGTGCTTTCATCATGTCTGCCTCTCCCATAGCAGACTATGAAATTATATGAATATTCATAGTCTCTTTTACATTTCGAGTTAAGCATATAAAAGGCACTAACTTTTGGTGGAAAAGTCTTTTGAAGTCTTTTTTTTTAGTAGAGACGGGGTTTCACCGTGTTAGCCAGGATGGTCTCAATCTCCTGACCTCGTGATCCGCCCGTCTCGGCCTCCCAAAGTGCTGGGATTACAGGCTTGAGCCACCGCGCCCGGCCTGAAGTCTTTATTAATGAAATTGAATTTAAGTATTATTAAATTTAATATTTCTATTAAAATCTTTTTTTTTGAGATGGAGTCTTGCTCTGTCTCCCCGGCCTCGAGTGCAGTGGCGCGATCTCAGCTCACTGCAATCTCCACCTCCTGGGTTCAAGTGATTCTCCTGCCTCAGCCTCCCAAGTAGCTGGGACTACAGGCATTTGCCACCATGCCCAGGTAATTTTTGTGTTTTTAGTAGAGACGAGGTTTCACCATGTTGGCCAGGCTGGTCCGGAACTCCTGACCTCAAGTGATCCACCCACCTCGGCCTCCCAAAGTGCTGGGATTATAGGCGTAAGCCACCATGCCCAGCCTCTATTATTAAAATCTTTCTCACCTTCACATTTTTCTTCCATTGTTCTCTATTTCACACACATCTAATCATGTATTTCCCCAGCTCAGAAAGCTCTAAGGGCTCCACACTATCTGGCAAGTTAAATTCTAACTCTTGGCTCATCATTCAAGGCTCTCCATAATACAGCCCCAGCCTGCCCTTTTCAGCCGTATTTCTTGCCATATCCCCCTGCCCCCAGCCCGGCACCTTTTTGGTGAATCGTCACAGCATGACTGGCCATGTCTAACTTTGGCATATCCTTCGATGCCTCTGCTTTTGCTATTATACTTGATATACTCTTCCCCACTTATTCAAGCCATTTTTCTTCATTTTGTATGTCGTCCCCAATCCCTTCAAACAAAATTAAATTCATCTTCCATGTTCCCTCAGTCCTTTCTTTGTGTAACAGCAAATTTCACACATTTGAATGATGGATGTCCAATTCATGGTAAGGTCTGTGAGTGCAAGAGTACATTATAGTCACCTCTGGTCAGCTGAACAATGGCCCTCAAAGAGATCCATGTCCTAATCCCTGGAACCTATGTTACCTTATAGCACAAAATAAATTTTGCAGCTGTGATTAAGCCATCCTGAGATGGAGTTTACCTGGATGGGCCCTAAATGTTACTGTAAGTGTCCTTGCAAGACAAAGGCTGAAGTAGATCTGACTGTGGACAGCAGAGAATATGATACGACAATAAAGAAAGATCTGAAGATGCTACGCTGCTGGCTTTGAAGATAGAAGAAGGGGCCATGATCCACAGAATGCAAGAAGTACAGCTCTGGAGGCTGGAGAGGATTCCTCCTAGACCCTCCTCAGGGAGCACGGCCCTGCCAACACCTTGGTTTCAGCCAAGTGGAAATGACTTCAGACTTCTGACCTCCAGAACTGCAAGAGAACAAGTATGTGTTGATTTAAGCCACCAGGTCTGTGGGAATTTGTTACATCAGCCATAGAAAGCTAATACTCCTTTATATCCCTATAGTGCCCATGTATTCAACAGGCATGCTTATTTCTTATAGTTGTTTAGGCCCTGAATCAAACTTACTCTACATCTGAATAGTCCCCATTTGCCATCTAGTGTTTCTGCACATAACCTTAGCATATATGAAAACGGTGTTAAACATGTCCCATTAGTGTTTAAAGGGAGTCAGTGTAAATTCATTTACCTGCTGTAGCTTCACACAGCAGTGGCTGGTGGCCCAAACAGACCAAGCTGGCTGGCACATGGCTGCACTGCCACTTGGTCCTACGAATCCCAAGAGGACTACATGACTTTTCTGGAGGCCCTTCTTACAGGGATGGGAGCGCCACACGCTTACCCGTGAAATAACTATTGGTAATTTTGTTTACAAAATGGGACTACAAGCCTATAAAAATCCAAGTATAGGTGTTCTGAACAAAAATTGTCCAAAGCTCGTTTACACAGCAGGGTGAATAGAAAAAGTTTACCTGAGCTTATATGGTGAACTTGAAGTTACATAGTTAATACATGTGAATACATTCTCCTTGTAAAAAGTTAAAAAAAATCAGGTAAGGCCAAATAAAATCCCTCATGAGGACTATATACCCCTTATAAAGACTATTCGCCCCTGCCTCAGTCTCCTCCCTGGTTTATTTTGTTTCTAACTTACAATGGATACATGAGCCAAAATAACATTTCTGAGTATTTTATCAACCAACACACACTGAAACTATAAATATATTTTGTTATGCAAGCTGAATACTAAACAATGAGACAGAGGATTTTTATTTTTTTGTTTAGGAGGGACAAACACATACAAAGCTCATTTTCTATCAAGTTAAACAAAATAAATTAGACTAACAATGGACGGCTCTTTCTTTCTTATAATTCATAATTCTGTCTGGAACTCTGCCTCTCCCTTTCAACGTCATTTTGTCAGGATAGACATGAACGGTGCCAAAAGCTTGGCTGTCTGGAGCTGTTTCAATAACTCCTTCTAGGCTGATGTGATATACACCAAAAGGATCCTCAGAGTAGCCACCATCATGGGTGTGACCAGCAAAGAAACACACCACGCACTCATGAGACCAAATGACTGCCAGGGCATCTCTGTAGTTCCAGGCCAGGCACACACTGTCAGAGGCGTCTGGGTAAATGGGAAGATGGCCTGTTAGTTAAAGAAAAGAAGAGTTATGAGCCAAGAAATATCTCTTCTATAAAAATAAATGGCTAAAGGCTAATACTCAGAAAAAGAAAAAAAAAAATTGCTATCTCATTATGCAAATAAACTGAGACCAGAGAGAATTCACACACATGAGAAAACTAGGCCATCTACAGCCACGTCTCTGGAGCACAGAAGGGTGAGACGGTTCACATGAGGTGCGACAGGCTGCTGTAGAGGCAAAACCCTGAATCTCTGAGGCCTATGTCGTCTCAAGCTGCCCAAACACTGAGGAAGATCGAGGGTGTCCTATGCAGGGCAGTCTGCAAAGGCAGCCCGAAATTGGGCAGGTGCTGTGCTGGAATCCAATCCCATTGATTTCCTTAAATATGAATGTTATAAACATAGAATGATTTAACACTAAATAATTAAAGAGCAGGCCGGGTGTGGTGGCTCACGCCTGTAATCCCAACACTTTGGGAGGCCAAGGCAGCTGGATCACCTGAGGTCAGGAGTTCAAGACCAGCCTGGACAACATGGTGAAACCTGTTTCTACTAAAAATATAAAAATCAGCCGGGCATGGTGGTGGGTGCCTGTAGTCCCAGCTACTCGGGAGGCTGAGGCAGAAGAATTGCTTGAACCCAGCAGGCGGAGGTTGCAGTGAGCCAAGATCACACTACCACACTTCAGCCTGGGTGACAAAGGGAGACTCCGTCTCAAAAAATGTAAATATAAATAAATAAACAAACAGTTTAGGGATGGGCCATGGATTATGTGTCACTGACATAAACAATGTCTCAGAACTGATCTGTGAGACTTTAAACACCCATGAGATCAAGGTAACCATACCCACTTTACAGATGAAAAACAGTTAAAACAGGGAAGATTTATACTGGCGTCCACAGGAGATATGTGGAAGCAGAGTGAGAAGAAGTTGGAATTTCTAACAGCAACACATCTATGATCAAGCCACGGTTCTCACTCTGAAGTACAGCTCACGTTGCATCTTCCCATTAAATCACTTTTTTCTATTGTTCGTTTTTATTCTAAAATTTAAACATGCTTCTATTTATTATCTGTAATACAAGTTGCTTTTTTTTTTTAAAGTGCATACACGCGCTGATTACCACCTAAGGGCTAAGCATCCAAAGGCGTGTGCAGCTTTCCAGCACCTCAAAGCCATACTGACTCATCTATCAAGTCCCTGCAGCATTTGACACAATTAGTTGTCCCGTCTCCCTGAAACGCTTGGATTCCAGGACCCCACTGTTTCCCCTAGTGGTGTCTTTCTAGTTTTTCCCCAACTTCGATGGCCACTAATTTCCAGTCTCCTTTGCCAGTTGCCCCTCATTTCCCCAACGTCTTACCAGGAGTACCTGAATGCTTGGTCCTCGGACTTCTCTATTTATACCTAATGCATTGGTGATCTCTTAGTGATTTATATGCCTTAAATGTCATCTATACTCTTTCAACTTCCACATTTATTATCTAGCCCAAATCTCTATTCTGAATTTCAGACTACTAATGTCTAAACTGCCCACTCAACATCTCCACTGATGTCTGGTGGGCATCTGAAACTTCTATTTCCAAACCTGAACCCCTGCCCTCTCCACTCACACCCCTCATCCTGCCATGTCTCCTATCTCAGCTAATGGCAATTCTATCCTTCCAACTGCATGGCCAAAATTCAAAAAGTAGGGTGACCTCGGAGTAGCCACCATGAAAGTTAAAAAGCAAAAGAAAATGTCTATTACACTTTAACTTTTAAATTTTACTAAAGAAAACTTCAATCATTCCGTTTTTAAAAGTTTGCCTTTCCAGTTTCTAGGCTTACATCAAATGGTAGAAGAAATTTAAGAGACTGCTAAGCTAGATAGGTGTACCGCCATGAGTAAAAAGCAAAGGGAAGAACACAGGATCACATGGGAAAGGGGATGGAGACATAAAGCATGGATTCTAGTCTCAGTGCTGTCAGCAGCTCCATGATTCTGCTATGCAATTCAGTCTCATTGGGCTTCAGTTTCCTTATCTTTACAATTCAAAGGCTTGCTATATGATCTCTAGCTTCCTTTCAGCTCCAGAACAGGCTGACAGTGGAAAACTTAAAAGCAGACACAAGTCAAGAAGTATCCTAGTTTCTGAGACCAGTTATTATAGAACCAAAAGGTGTCACATCATTCCAGCAACCCAAGGGCACTCACCTCTTCCAACCCTTGAATGACATTTGGTATTCGAGTGGTAGCAGAAACACTTCTGCTCCTTCTATGTGTTTTTACCACATCAGTGGAAGATTAATAAGTAAAAACTACCTTTACAGATAGAAATATAGTTTTATATAATCAACTATCTGAATAGCCTATCATTTTCGAAGAGGTTTCTTTTTTTTTTTTTTTTTTTTTTTTGAGACAGAGTCTCGCTCTGTCGCCCAGGCTGGACTGCAGTGGCCGGATCTCAGCTCACTGCAAGCTCTGCCTCCCGGGTCCACGCCATTCTCCTGCCTCAGCCTCCCGAGTAGCTGGGACTACAGGCGCCCACCACTTCACCCAGCTAGTTTTTTTTGTATTTTTTAGTAGAGACGGGGTTTCACCGTGTTAGCCAGGATGGTCTCGATCTCCTGACCTCATGATCCACCCGTCTCGGCCTCCCAAAGTGCTGGGATTACAGGCTTGAGCCACTGCGCCCGGCCGGCCAGGGGTTTCATATTTATAATTTCATTAGATACACTATTGAGAACACTGCAGTTTGTAGGTTTGCTATTTGCCCAGGCCCACAGAGTTCATATAAACCAGAGCCAGAATGGCATCCTGTCCTTCCGGCTCTCAGTCTAGCCTTCTCACCTATTACCCCACATCAATTCTAACTCTAAACCAAGGGCTCTAATCTCAACCTCCAAACCAAGTCTCCCCACCATGCTGCAAATCCAAATTCAGTTCCGTGTATGTGTGGCTTCACGTGTGCATGTGCACACAGACGCGTATGTTTTAAGCACCCCTGGATTCCTACAATCTCTGATGGCAGTGTATCCATCAAAAATGATTCTAAATGAAAATTATACAAATCTAACTTCCTTGTGACTGTGTGGGAGGCACAGCTAGAGAACTGCACAGTGCTCCCTGCCAGCCGAGCCTTTAGCCCGCATCCCCTGTGATACCAGGGGATGCATTTTGCTGCGTCTAGGCAGCAGTGGCCTCTGTTTGGTGGCCACTTTGCTGACAGGCAGGTCTCGAAGGCTGAGATTTGGTATGGTCCCCGAACGGAATTTCTCACTTAGAAATTACTTCATTAGAGCTTAAGAAACTCAGGGCTTCCTACCTTGAGGAAAAGATCTACGCCCTGGTACTGACTTCCACCAACAAATTGTTTAGTGTGGCGTCAAGCTCCTTTGTAAGCTGATTGCATCCTGGATTCCACACTTCAGAATTCAGCTCAGTGTTTTTTCTTTGTGCTTGGCTTTATTTATGTATTTATTTATTTATTTTTGAGATAAGATCTTTGTCACCTAGGCTGGAGTGCAGTGGCATGATCTCGGCTCACTGCAACCTCCACCTTCTGGTTCATGCAATTCTCCTGCCTCAGCCTCCCAAGTAGCTGGAGCTACAGGCGTGCGCCGCCACGCCCCGCTAACTTTTTTTTATATTTTTAGTAGAGATGGGCTTTCATCATGTTGGCCAGGCTGAATTCAGCTTGTTTTTAATTTTGAGTCAAGTTTCTTGGTAATTTTTATGTCTTCGTTATCATGGTGAAGTCATCTCACCTTTGGGTTCTTGCTTCTCTCATGGAGAGAAGGTTTAAAAAAAAAAAAAAAAAACCAACTTAGAAAAAGCCAAACTGGCCGGGCGCGGTGGCTCAAGCCTGTAATCCCAGCACTTTGGGAGGCCGAGACGGGCGGATCACGAGGTCAGGAGATCGAGACCATCCTGGCTAACACAGTGAAACCCCGTCTCTACTAAAAAAAATACAAAAAACTAGCCGGGCGAGGTGGCGGGCGCCTGTAGTCCCAGCTACTCGGCAGGCTGAGGCAGAAGAATGGCGTAAACCCAGGAGGCGGAGCTTGCAGTGAGCTGAGATCCGGCCACTGCACTCCAGCCTGGGCCACAGAGCGAGACTCCGTCTCAAAAAAAAAAAAAAAAAAAAAAGAAAAAGCCAAACTTCTGGAGGGTTTATTTTCGTATTAATGTCACTATTCTGCTAGTGATATTATACTGAAGTTTTACAAAATGTTAACGTTGGGGGAAACAGCAAAGCATAGGAGTGACTGCTCTGAATTATTTCTTACAAATGCATGCGAATCTAAAATGATTTCAATAATAATATTAATGTTTAAAAAAGAAATTACTTCATAAACTGATCTCATTTGAGGAAATTCGACTTTGAACCTAAAAGACCAACTCACAGGCTCCAATATATGGCAAGATGTTTCTGTTATTTACGTTTTCCTTGTTCATCCTTAAATGTTAATCTTATATTCAGGTGGTTTCTCAATAGAAATGTTTAAACTAAGTGTCCATTTTATAGAAAGAGGATAGCAAAACACAAATATTGTTAGTATGCTTTAACACCTAACTTTTCCCAATCTCTGAAATGTTAGTGTAATCAGATAATTTAAATACTTACTCACAATCACCACCTTTTCTTGGTTTGTGTCAGAGAATGTGAGCACTTCATTCAACCAGTTTAGCTGTTCTTGGCTGAATCCTCCATTAAACTGGACAAACTGGGGCTCAGAAAGTCCTGAAATGAATGCAGTAAGTTAGACCCATCAAAAGTCATTTTTTCCCCTCATTTGGACATTCAAATTTAGTTAATGTAGGGACACTTGTTTTTTCTTTACGAACATCTGATTAGCAATAATCAACTTAAAATAGGAAATCACAAGCATTTAGAGAAATATATAAATACATCACACTGCATCTCACTCTTGACAGTCCCCTGCTTACTTCGCTGGCTTTCCATTAGACTAAAAATGCAAACTTCTTATTAAATCCACTGAGCCACTACATAGTCTTGGCCCTGTTTACACTCCAAAATCATCATGTACCTCCCTGGCCCTTTCCTGTGCTCTTCAACAGTGCTCAAGTCTTATTCCATTTAGTGCCTGTGCATGTTTTTCCCTCAGTCTGCTAACTCCCTATGCCCATTCTTTCCCAGGGAGACTCCTCCTTGTCATTTAGGTCTCAGCTTAAATATCTTTCTCCTTGGAGAGGCTTTCCCTAATCACCTAATCTAAAATAGTAACCCTAATCCTTTTCCACAACACTCTATAACATGATATGCTATTTCCTTGGCAGCACTTATGACCATGGAAATAATCTTGTTTCTGTTTCATTTATCATGTCTTGCCCACTTACTGTGTTTGCTCCCTCCATTCCATCCATCAAAAAAGTTAATATTGTTAGTATTGTTTACAGCTCAGAATAGCTACCTCTGGAAAAAGTGCCCAGCCTAGAATAGGCATTTAAAATATCTGTTAATCAATCTTGAATAAGCTGTAACCAATCCATGTGAGAGCAGGCTTGTGAGAAATCCTGACCCTGAACAAGTGACAATATTCTTTTACCTTAATTGTCCATCTTCCTGCTGAATAAAAGGTAGTTGAAGAATTTAAAGACAATCTATTAGATTCTCAGCTCAAAGGAATAATTCACCTTGAGGACTATTCAGTTCCGTATTTGGATTGTGCTCCCTCAATATCTTCATACACTGCTCGTATTTTGGAGAAGACTGATCCATGCCCAAGACACTCAAGTCATACGCATCAAGTAAAACGAACCGGAATTTAGGGAATGGTACAAAATGATAAGCATAATAATCCTCTGAAGGCATGGTCTCGGGATGTTGTACGATCTGATCTTCTAGAAACTTAGTGTTAAGTTTAGAGTGTGTTAAATACTCTCTACTGAAGTTATAGAATTCGTGGTTTCCCCATGTATGATGAACTGGCACTTTAAGCCTCTTGAATGTGTCCATAACAAGTTCTAGGGACTTTTTGGATGCATTATACTGTGCATTATATCCATCGATGATATCTCCAAGCTGAAGGACACAACAGGGCGTGCTGCTTTCATTATTCCAGTCTTCAATGGCGCCCTGTAAGTGAAGAAGACTATGTCTGTAGTATCGCCGCCTGGTTCCTTGGAAATTAAAGCCATCTTCTAAGTCAGCATATTGAACATCTGCAATAACGCCAAAGGAGAAAAGACGCTCTGAACTCTCACTTAGGGCTTCAGGGCTGGGTTTATCATCCATAACCTCCAAACAGGTTTCTAAATAAACTAAAGTAAAAAAAGACAGCTAAATTATAAACGTTTTAATTCCTCAATTTCACTGCAGAAAATGATAAAGGGAATGTTAAAGGTTAATTCATTAGACAGCTTGGTACAGGAAAAAGTACATGGGCTTTAGAGTCCAACAGTCTTAGGTCTAAACTACTAACCATCTAAAACACTTGCTTTCTCTTCTGGAAAACAGATAATCTCTTTCAGAAGAGTAACAATTTACAAAAGGTACTATCCTATCAATAAATAGACATTCTAATGCTAATAAAGTCCAATTTAAGTCTGGAACAATTGCTGATTTTTAAGAAATATTCACTTTAAACACACACACACCTGTCCCACAAACACCAAATAATTCTATCAAAAACTTCAAGATTATTATTTTTTTAAGAAAGCTGTATATTACATTCATTCACTGTATGTACTTTGCAAGATTCCTATTATGGGTTATTTTGTGTCAGGCTGAATCTTTGCTCTTCCTTGGTGGGTAGGTCACCCAAAGTAAGTTTCTCATATTTTATATCTGAAGTAATAGGTGAGGGGGAGGCAATGCAGATATGAAAGGAGAGGAATAATTTGAAACAACAATAACAAAAACATCCAGCACAAAAACCAACTGACGTGACTATTATCATTTCTGTGAGCAGTGGTTCCTGGTTCTTCAATAGTTGGGATTAAAATTTGCTTTTTTTGTTTGTGTTTTTTTTTTTTTTTTTTTGCATGGTCTCACTATGCTGCCCAGGCTGGTCTTGGACCCAAGCAGTCCTTCCACCTCAGCCTCCCAAGTAGCTGGGATTACAGGTAGGAGACACCACACCAGCCCTGGATCCTAATTTGAACCAGGGTTTTTTTTTCTTTTAAACTTGAATATTAACCTACCCCACATCAAAACAGAAAAGATGAAATCTTTTCTTCTTATAAATGATCTCTGCCCTGCCTCAGTGGCCAAAAAGAGCAAGATTTAACCTTGAAAAAACTATTATTCGATTGTTTAAACTGTAAATTATAATCTCTTAAATGAGCCCAGAACGCTAATGATTCAAACAAAAATCAAAGGCCAAGATCCTAAATTGTCAACAATTTTTGTCATAAAGACTATAGTAATAAACTGTTGCTGTGGTGTCTGAATTATTTAAAACCTAAAAATTCATTTGTCTTTCCAAAATTACTTTCAGACTCCTCATCTCTAGTCATTTGACAAATGTATCTACAGAGTTCCTACTGAAACCTCTACGGACATGTAAAATCCCAACTCTAAGAGTACTCCTACAACAACTCTAAGAGTACTCCTATAACAACTCTAAGAGTACTCCTATAACAACTCTAAGAGTACTCCTATAAGAGATGAAAACAACTCCACAATTGGAATAAGGATAAGACTTCAGTTTGACTTATCTGAGAATTAGGGGCCTCTTTTCATCCTAAAACTGTTGTTACTAATGATACACTCTTTAATCCACCTAATTATGAGTTTCAGCTACTTTCTTCCTTAATCTGGTTGGGCATATCTAGCCCTAAAATAGGTAACAGCACCAGAAAGAGATGGAAATCCTTACACATGGTGTTCTCATACTTTTTTTAATTTGCCCACTTCTTCCTGCAGCCCCCATCTGAAAATCTCATTAGATATCAAGTCAGTAAGTATGTATGAGGGTGTGTAAATTAGAGGTAATCTGATTGGAAAAGCGGGTAACTTCAATAAATTACAGGAAATACAAAAATCCATCTAAGTCAGTTTAAAAATCTCTAGCCTTATGTTAGGTTTCAAATATTTGCGATTCCAAGTTCAGATTAATAGAAGAATCAAATCAGAAGATAACTTAGCAAGTATATAACATGAATATTATCACCAAGGTTAAGAGAAAACTATTTCTGGGGGGTGATCTTATCCCCTGCCAAGTGAGCTTGTTTTTGTCTTTAAATTCAGAGCTTTTATGGTGACAATATGTGTTGTGGATCTCCTCGAGGGGATTTAGTCCCAATGAATTGGATCTTCTCTCCAGAAGACAGCTGTTATTTTTGCCTACCCAGCATTCATTTCCTGTTCTTAAGGTGACAGCACCCCAATTTTTCTCTAGGCATTTTTCCAATTTCCCACTCTCAGTTCTTGTGGTCTGACCTCCATCCCCATTCACCAGCTGGGGAAGTGAAATCGCAGACACATGGCCCAGACCTGGCCAATAAAAGCCCAGTTTCCTCTGGCCAGTTAGGGGTAGGCATGCAACTCAAGCTAGGTCACAATAAGCATCAGCCCTGGGACAGGCGCTGGCACTACTAGCAAAATTTGTCACTGTCTCCTATGCTGATAAACTAAGGCTTCAATTTTTGGAGAAAAATGAACGGACAAGAAATCCAACACAGAAGGAAACAATTCTGAATGATGGAAAGACAGAGATTTCTGAAAACATTAGTTGAATACCTAAATTCACCTGTCCCTGCTAGAACAATCTCTGGTCATTTAGTTACACATATCAGCACATAAATTCTCCTGGGCTTAAAGCTAAATCAAATGTATTTTCTGTCATTTGATACCAAAATCCTCTCAAATACACCTTCCACTGGAACACAGTTTAGTTTAGAAAAACTCAAGGCTATCCTAAGAACTGGCAATTTTTAAGGAAAGTTAATGTGGAGAGAAGCACCAAGGGGCACACTTCAAAATAGCAATGTGTTCTGGGGGAAAAAGAGAGATCCAAAGTGTTGAATATACACGGCTTTTAAAAATAAGGTTAGTATCCCTTTATCCAAAATGCTTGGGACCAGAAGTGTTTTAGATTTCGAACTTTTTCAGATTTTGGAATATACTTAACAGTTGAGCATTCCTGATCTGAAAATCCAAAATCCAAAATGCTCCAATGAACATTTCCTTTGAGCTTTATGTTGGTGCTCAAGTTTCTGATTTGGGGGCATTTCAGATTTCAGAAACACATTCAGGGAAGACAGTCAGGATCAGAAGTGAGTATGTCAGGGCAAAAAGAACCAGGTGGTTAGGGCACTGACTCTCCTAGCGAGTTTAGCCTTTCCTTTCTTGGTTCAGGGAGATGTTGGGGGAGCTCAGAAAGATTGGTCCTGGTGAACAGAGAGATCAAAAACTCAAAGCCACCTCCAGTGAGGAAATTTAGGATTAATAAGCATTCTAATGTCAGAAAGTTTTTCAAAATAGCTCCCTCCCTCCACCAAATACAGACACACACAAAAAATCATGAGTAGAGGATAATTGTTGAAGCTAGGAATGGGTGCAAGAGGTTTATTCTAACTACTTTTATGTGTGTTTAAAAATGTATATATAGGCCGGGCACGGTGGCTCACACCTGTAATCCCAGCACTTTGGGAGGCCGAGGCGGGCGGATCACGAGGTCAGGAGATCGAGACCATCCTGGCTAACATGGTGAAACCCCATCTCTACTAAAAAATACAAAAATTAGCTGGGTGTGGGGGCAGGCATCTGTAGTCCCAGCTACTCAGGACGCTGAGGTAGGAGAATGGCATGAATCCGGGAGGCGGAGCTGGCAGTGAACAGAGATGGTGCTACTGCACTCCAGCCTGGGCAACAGAGCGAGACTCTATCTCAAAAAAAAAAAAAAAAAATTATAAAGTTAAAAAAAAAATTCAAAAATTTAGAGAAAATCAAACCTGGAAAAATTAGAAGACCTAAGGAAATATTTCGCTTTTGAATAGAAAGGAGAATGGCAAGTTATTAGTGAACTTTGTTTTCAAAGTCTGCCTGCACCATTTATTATATGCTACATTATCTAAGTTTTAAAGAGGTATTATAAAGTGCTGAAAGCTGCTTTGAAAGGAAAGACCCAGAACTGAATTATAGTCCTTGTGTTTCCTGGAGCAAAATAACCTTCAACACGTTATTGTGAGCTTCAACTGAGTTCTGATCACAGTAAACTATTACTTTGTAAATCTCTGTAAACCATAAAGTACTATATGCATGTTAAGAAAATAATTTTAAAATTATATATCTGAAAATCTGTCTAATGAGCCTCAGATAATTGAAACTACTGCAACATTTTAATAGAAGAGAATAATGTAGAAAAGTTTGTAAGAGTTGCTCTCAAAATTCCCATCAAGTCATGGTACAGGGTAAGTAGCCAGCATTTTGAGAAAACCACCTTAGGCATAAGAGAATTTTTTTTTTTTTTTCTTCTCTGAGACAGGGTCTGGCTCTGTTGCCTGTTGCCCAGGCTGGAGTGCAGTGGTACAATCACGGCTCACTGTAGCCTCGACTTCCTGGGCTCAAGTGATCCTCCCAATTCAGCCTCCCTGGTAGCTAGGACTACAGGCATGTACCACCACACTTGGCTTTTTTGGGGGGCTTTTTTCTTTTGTTTTTGTAGAGATAGGGTTTTGCCATGTTGTCCAGGCTGGTCTCAAGCTCCTGAGCTCAAGTGATCCACCTGCCTCAGGCCTCCCATATCCAAGGATGCTTAATTACTGAAAAGTTGCTACAAGATCATACTAATAAAACTTCTCCAATACTTAAGATCCGCAGAAGGCTGAAGTTCCTTGTGGAAAGCCTTCAAGCATCAATAATGAACTTGTAAAAGAAGTAGCTCTATCCTGAAAAAAGTATGTTTCCTTCACTCTATTGTCAAAGGTAAAGGGGGCAGCAGGGGAAGTCTAGAGATTAATAAAGCAGACTCTGTTAAGAGAAACTACTGTTAACAGAGGCTCCTAGCCTAAGGGTGCAGCAGACGTTTTCTATGCAGAGAGCATACCAAAAGGAAACTTAAGTCGGGGCAGGAAATGTTTGTGGTTAGGAGTTAGGCCCAAGGGGCAGGGGTCTGGAACAAAAATGCAGTAAACACATTAGGGTGCTGGGAAGTTCACAAAAAGTTAGGGCCTAGCTGTCCCAGTCAAACCAGCCTAAAGTTATGTCAAGAACAAAATCTGATCACTATTGATAGAACCAATATCAGATGATACTAATCCATGCCCTGCTTCTCTCAAGAAAAATATCTAAATTGGGGCCGGGTACAGTGGCTCACGCCTGTAATCTAGCACTTTGGGAGGCTGAGGCGGGCGGATCACATCAGGAAACTGAGACTGTCCTGGCTAACACGATGAAACACTGTCTCTACCAAAAATACATTAAAAAAAAAAAAATTAGCCAGGCTGGTGGCACGCGCCTGTAGTCCCAGCTACTTGGGAGGATGAAGGAGGAGAATCACTTGAACCCAGGAGGCAGAGGTTGCAGTGAGCTGAGATCGCACCACTGCACACTCCAGCCTGGGCGACAGAGGGAGACTACGTCTCAAAAAACAAAAAGAAAAGAAAAAAGAAAAATATCTAACTTGGAAAACAAAACATAAACCTCATTTGTTAACTTTGGTGGTTTCACAGCAGTAATAAAAGTGATAAGGATATACACGATAACACTGTAGGCACCTTCTGACACTAAGGTTTCATGGGTCCTTGCCATCAGGCTCAGGTGTTACTAGCAATTCATCCAAAATGCAGTTATAAAACACCTACTTTGAGTCAGGAACTATTTTATTTTTATTTTATTTATTTTTTAGAGGCATAGTCTTGCTTTGTTGCCTAGACTGGAATGCAGTGGCCTGATCACAGCTCACTGCAGTTTCAAACTCCTAGGCTCCAGCGATCCACTCACCTCCGCCTCCCAAAATGATGGCATTACAGGCGGGAGCCACCACATCTGGCCCCAAGAACTGTTTTCAATGATAGTATTTTATTTAATATTATAAAATTAATATGAAGAAGTTGCTACTAAAAGAAGCACTTTAGCAAATAAAATTTAATAGATGAGCTAGAAACACTGACTTCAATCTTAATTTGGGTGTCTGATCAGGTAACCTACAATTGGGCAATTAGAGATGAACAATACTTTTTGTATGCTATTTGCCTGACTACACAAGGTACTTTTATGTCTTTTTGTCAATTACAGGAAAAAATTATCCCTGGGCAAACAAATACACAAAGATAAAAGAGTAAAAATCTTACCCACGGGCAACTTTAAGATAGAAAAAAAATAGTTTGATTAACGACTTGAAGTGCTGAACAAACATTTAAGAACTCTGGCAGAAATTTCTGAAAATCCTAGTCCAACCAACAATCAAAAAACACAGGTAACAGGATGCTCCGTTACTGGGTTAGGGAGCAGCACAGTTGGCTAGTATGGCCAACTCATAGAAAACAAGCAAACCAACCATGCTCTGGTCCAACACTCACCAGAGCACGAGTTTCTCCTACTCCGTGTCGGTCCCTTGGGGGGTAAAAAAAAGCCACACAGGAGCGAGATCTGTAGTTAAGTCATTAGAGGTTTTTGCAAAGCAACCACCGAGGTAGGGGCGGGGAGGAAGTGGTTAATATTGCGGATCTTAAAGATTATAAGGCAGATGGAATGAAGTTAGACTTGCACAAGGAACGAAAAACATACGGATACTCTTGGCCTCATTGGTAAGGAACATAAGCAGTTCCAGACGAGGAACCCGTAACAAACTTCAAATCACGAAACTTTAGGAAGCAAGGGAGTCCGTGAGAGTATTTTAAGAAACTGGGGCCCAGAAAGACTAAGTTAAGGGACGGGATATCATGCCATCTACACTTCTTTATACACTGCTATGCTTTATTAATTAGGGTACAATATAATATTAAATAAGTAGAAGCGCTGGGCATTTAAAGTTCTTCCAGACCACCCAAACCACTCAAATTATCCTAATTAGCAATTTTTTTTTTTTAAGTTACAGATTATTTCAATTGCAATGGGTCGGTTTCTATTTCAAAGATGTAAAAGAGTCAACAATCTTGCACTTCCTCTTGGCCGGCAAGACGACGTTGACAAAGTCGGCCAGACAAGGAAGGGTTACGGGGGCTGCCTAGTCCTGTGGGTTTCTAGGCAGTGTGTTCTCTCTTCCGAGGTTGGGGTGTCCCCGGGGCGAGGAGCTGGCTGTGGTCACCTAAGCCCCCGACCAAGGCGGCGCGCCCCCAGCGCTTGGGGCCGCCTTGCCTCGGCCCAGCCGCCCACCTGGACCCCTAAGGCATCCCCCTTCCGTGGCTCCGCGGTCCCGTGGCACCGCGGTCCCGTGGCACCGCCCAGCCCGCGCCGGACCCGCCTCCAGCCGCAAGGAACTACCTACCGTGCGCCGGCCCCTGAGCTGAAAGGATCCTGACTACGGGATAAGCAACCGCGCCACCAACGAGCGGGACGGACAGAGCGGCTCCTTCCGACTTCCGGAGGAAGCGAAACGTTACCGGAAATCGCGGGGAGGGTCAAAGGATACCGGGTCTCCGAAGTTCATGGCGATGCTGGTCCTAGTACCCGGACGAGTTATGCGGCCTCTGGGTGGCCAACTTTGGCGCTTCTTGCCTCGCGGACTCGAGCTTTGGGGCCCAGCCGAGGGGACTGCGAGAGTCTTGCTGAGGCAGTTCTGCGCGCAGCAAGGGGATGTGTGGCGTGCCTCGGGGCTCCTTGGCTACTGCTTAGGAACCCGGCCCCTCAGCACGGCGAGGCCGCCACCCCCACCCCCGTGGTCGGAGAAGGGCCCCAGAGACTCCACGCGCCCCTCGAAGCCCGGGGTGAGTGCACATCTGGAACCCTTCCGGTGCTCGTCGCTGCTGTCGGCCAGCCCAGCCGCCACATCCCACTTGATCGTAACTAAACTCAAACACTAACTACTCCGCCTCCCTTAAAGTTGTCCTCAGCTTGGGCGCCTTACCTGCGTCATGGAATTTCATCCTGCATTTCCCGTGCTTTGCCGGTAGTCCCAGTTCTCCAGAGAGAACTTGAGACCTTACTTACACCCTCTCCACGTGGCTGGATGCCCGGACTTGGATTTTATGTTAGCGTTTCCACCAAAAAAAAAAAAAAAATAAGTTTCAGATTTTCTTCTTTTTCTTTCTTTTTTTTTTTTTTTGAGACGGAGTCTCGCTCTGTCACCCGGGCTGGAGTGCAGTGGCCGGATCTCAGCTCACTGCAAGCTCCGCCTCCCGGGTTCACGCCATTCTCCTGCCTCAGCCTCCCGAGTAGCTGGGACTACAGGCGCCGCCACCACGCCCGGCTAGTTTTTTGTATTTTTTAAGTAGAGACGGGGTTTCACCGTGTTAGCCAGGATGGTCTCGATCTCCTGACCTCGTGATGCGCCCGCCTCGGCCTCCCAAAGTGCTGGGATTACAGGCTTGAGCCACCGCGCCCGGCCAGTTTCCGATTTTCTTAAGGGTGTGAACCTAAAGTTGACTGTGATTGAGGAGTCAGAGGACTTTTATAATTTGTCGCTTGAGCCTCATCGAGAGTTCCATGTATACGTTGAAATTGAAACAAAAAATGGAACTTAGTTATGTGTGGATGTGCTTTTTTCTTGGGGTTCTCTCGAGTTCCGGTTCTGACCCAGAAAGAACTTGAGAGCCACTATTCTGTGGTAAAAGAAGTGGGTTTTCGGAGCTGCGGGAAGGTTAATGAGTTAGGCCTAGTTGGCCAGCTTCTTCCTCATTTGGGGAGTTGAATAAGGGTACAAAGAAATAATGGCAGTAATTTGCAGGAAGCTCCACTTTTAGATGCCTCTTGTACTTTGGCTTTGTTACTTCTGGAAGCTAGAGTTAGGTTAACCTCCCAAATTTCGTTTGGTTTGTTTATTCTCAGTATCAGCATAAACAGATAATGGTTTTTTGTGTGTGTGTGTTTGGATTTTTGGTTTTTATTTTGTTTTGAGACGGAGTTTTGCTCTGTTGCCCAGGCTGGAGTGCAGTGGCCCGATCTCGGCCCACTGCAACCTCCGCCTCCCCGGTTCAAGCGATTCTCCTGCCTCAGCCTCCCACGTAGCTGGGTTTAGAGGGACCCGCTACCACGCCCGGCTAATTTTTGTATTTTTAGCGGAGATGGGATTTCACCATGTTGGCCATGCTGGTCTCAAACTCCAGACCTCAGGTGATCCACCCGCCTCGGCCTCCCAAAGTGCTGGGATTACAGGTGTGACCCACGACGCCGGGCCATAATTGGTTTTTAAGTCAGGATTGGAGCCAGGGTCACACATAGTAACAATCGTGGTACTTGAGGTTGTATTTTTGTTTGTTTGGTTTTTAAACATGAAGAGAAACTGACTTAGGGAACTTTCCCTTGGAGATGACTGTCTTTGTAATTCAGATCCCAGACCTAACTGCATCCACAGAAACTTTGAGCATTTTCTCATCCCTGAAACATTTTGCACATTTAACAACATCATGGCCTGTGTGTATATTTATTAAAAACTACTGTCATAAGTTTATATGGTTAAATGTTTGCATCTTACTAGAATTTTTATGTTTGAAATCCCTGCCCTAGTAGCCTGTTTCCTGGAAGTCTTTAGCAATCACATTTGCTATTGGAGGAGCTTTACTGGCTGGAATGAGGTACATGAAGAAAGAAAAGGCAGAGAGTAAGTAGCTGTCATCTGCTCAGCCCTAAATAAAGTTCTTCCTGGCTATGGACTAACACCTTTTTCGTTGTTTTTAAGCTTTTTGTTCTGAAACAACTTTAGATTTACCAAAAAAATTGCAAAGATATCATAGGTTCTATATACCTTTCACCCAGCTTCCCCTAATATTAACATCTTATATAACCATGGCACATTTTTCATAACTAAGAAATTTAAAATGGCACAGAACTATTAAATTATAGCTTCTATTTGGATTTCACTTGTTTTTCTATCAGTGTCTTTTATCTGTTCCAGGACCCAAGCTAGGATACCACTGCATAAGAGTGTTAAAAGATATACTGTGGATAGATTTGACTGGGCAAGATGAAATCTGGAGGGTACAAAGATGACTAAGATGCACACCAGCCTTTGAGGTGCACACGGCAGGGAAACTGACACAGAAGTAAAGGATTTTACTAGATGCGGTTCTGCCAGGCCAGAAGGAAGCTTAGCATGTTCTGAGAGTAAAAGCGAGGCCCAGCCTTGGGATTTGAGAAGGCTTCCCAGGGATCAGGCAAGGAGCATGGTGCGAGTAGATATTGCATGCCCTCTGTGGATGAGGGAGTGGTGAAGAGAGCCTGGTCAGGAAATGCCAGGAACTACTCTGGATTAGCATCTTGAAATATTTAGAAATTGTTTATAAGAACTTTGTATTTTAGTGAATATCCTAGGACTTCTCTAAGATTTGGTTTAGAGGTTTTAGGTAAATCTTTAAAGTATTGCTTAAATCTTTCCCATTCTTTGGAGTCTCTTTTGATAACATTATAGACAAAGGCCAATGATTAAATCTGGGAATTCATAGGCTTTGGGAACTTAGCAGTGTAAGTTTTGTACTGATATACGTATATATATATCTCTCTCTCTCAGACTTTTTGGCATAATAAGTAGTATTGGTAAGATTTTCATAGTCTAATAAGCAGTAAGTTCCTTTAGTTTCACAAAGAAAAGCTAGGAAAGTTGTGGCAGGAAAATTCTAGAATATGGAGGCTTTTTTTGACTTTAGTTTGGAATTTCAAGTGCAATTCTAACGTTTGTTTTATTTTAAAAAATGTGTTATGAAATAATCTTAAAACTCTTCCTAAATAATTTGAGAGTATTTATTTGCCGACATGTTGCCTCATCAGCTCCAAACACTTTTTGGTGTATTTCCTACAAACAAGGACCTTCTCGAACGTAACCACGATACAACCATCAAAATTAGAAAATTAACACTGATATTTTGCTACTGTTCAGTCTTCAGACAGGGTTTTGTTTGTTTGGTTGGTTTTTGAGACAGAGTTTTGCTCCTGTTGCCCAGGCTGGATTACAGTTCAGTCTTCCAAGTTTTGCGACTTGACGTCTTTCATAGCAAAAGACATCCGTTTCATCCGTTTCAGAACCACACCACCTTGTACCTAGTTGTTCACCTTAGCCTCCTTCATCTGTAACAATTTCCCAGACTTCAACTGACCCCCACGATCTTGACAGCTTTGACAGTTACAGGAGAGTTATTTTGCAGAATGCCTCTGAGCTTGGATTTGTCTGATGTTTCCTCATTCAGGTCATTCGGGTTGTTCAACTTTGGCAGGAATATCACAAAAGTGATGCTGTGTTCTCCTTGCATCTGGTCAGATACCACATAGTACCAGTTGTCCCATTACTGATAGTGTCCAGTTTGATCACTTCATTAATGTGTGTCTAACAGGTTTTCTACTGAAAAGTTACTCATGTAATTAATGGTCTTTCGTGATTTGTATTGGCATATGTATACTTAAATATTCTGTTCCATCACACTATCAATGCATTCGTTTCTTTATCTCTGTGGACTTGTTTGCTGTATATTCATTCAGTTTCAATCCATAATCTCTTTATTTTGATGCCCAAGTTGTCCCAGATTGATCAGCCGTGGCCCCCTTGCAGCAGGCTTCTGTGGCTTTGACATGTTCTCTGAGTTCCGCTTTCCTTCTGCCACAACAAGAGGTTCCAGCCTCATTTTCCACTTTCTTTGCCGCAACCCTGGTATCAGCCATTTCTCCAAAAAGCTGTTTCCTTTTAGTCAGGAATGATATTTAGAAGTCAGGTTCTGGGCTCATCGTTCTTGGAGTGTGTCTGCTCCCTGGTCCTCTCAGTGGACATGGTGAGAAAATAGATGTATTTATGTACATCTATATTTATTTTTTATCTATATAGATAGAAGCTCACACTAGTACCTCCAGTGTGTTTCCAGTACTACAGGGTTCAGCCTAGCTTTCTTCCTCTCCATAGTTGACTCCATTTCCTATTGTAACTCTCTTGTCTTTAATATATTCATTTATTTCATCAATTTCCTGTGTGTAACTAAGGTCCCATCGCCACTCTCACCTCCCCACGCAGGATCAGACTCCATATGCCAGGCCACCCACCGTACCCCACTTGGGTTCAGACATGCAGCTGTAGGCCACTGCGGCCCCTCCCTGCCCCCAGCATGGACACACCTAATGGCTTAGGACTGAATTGTTCCTGAAAAAGAAGAAATATTGTTTCCTTTTTTATAACATACCATAGTATTTTATTTGATTTTGTTTTAATGTTTTGTGCTTATCTTTCTCAAAAGATTTTTTTAGCTTCTTGAAAACAAACTATTTTTTCCACATTTTGTGCCCCCACCGGGAGTAAAATAGTACTGGCCATATGTCAGGTATTTGAGTACCTCTGATTAAGCTGACTTTTTTTCGGTGTGTATGTTTGTGTCTCCTTAAGAGTTAGAGAAGGAACGGCAGCGACAGATCGGCAAGCCTTTACTTGGGGGACCCTTTTCCCTCACAACTCATACTGGGGAGCATAAAACTGACAAGGACTACTTGGGTCAGTGGTTATTGATTTATTTTGGCTTCACTCATTGCCCTGATGTCTGTCCAGAAGAACTAGAGAAGATGATTCAAGTCGTGGATGAAATAGGTAAGAAAGCCGTCACTAACTATACAAAGTATATGTTTACTTAATGTTACTAGGTTTTTCACATTCTTGTATTATTGTTAGGTGGGGTTTTGCAATTATGTGATTTGTAAGAACATAAAATCTCAGCATTTGGCTTGTTTGTTGCTTTGAGTCTTGTGACCTTATTCTCCACTGAAGGAAGCTTGTTTTGATGTGAAATGTTAGATCACTTAAAAATGTCAGTGTGTCTCCCTTAACTCGGCTTTTATATCCCTTCTTTTATTGCATCACTGAGGCCACCATTGCCTCCTCCCCACTGATTGTGACAATTAAATTAGGAAATCTTTGCAATGGTTTGCAGTCTGTGGCATTTTACTGATACCAGTAAGAAGGAAGGGTGCCTCCATAAAGTGTATCATTTCAGGATATTCAGTTCTTATTAACAGTTTACCTTCTTGCCCTTGAGACATGGTGGGAGTGAAAAAAACTACAGATACTGGAGTGGATTAAGAGATAAGATAGCCACATGACATTATCCAGGGGAAGAACACTTACGTGCTGGCGCAGGCAGTTGACAGGATATGTAACCTTGTATTATCCACCACAGACAATACTACTGTGTATGAGTCTGCTCCTCCTAAAGGCCATCCCATCCCCATACCCTTCCCCGTCGTCTTCCTCTTCACCTGAATGTTAAGATGTCCATCTGTTTTCGAAACACCTAGCTGTCCAGCACGTCCTCTACTCTACTGTTATTGCTGGTTTTCTTTGTCTTTCCCCTTAGGGTGTGAATACGGACTAATTGGAACTCTCTTTCAGATAGCATTACAACTCTGCCAGATCTAACTCCGCTTTTCATCAGCATTGACCCAGAGAGGGACACAAAAGAAGCCATCGCAAAGTATGTGAAAGGTATGTTTTTTAAATCATACTTTACATTTATTTAGCTTTAAAGTTTTTGGAATATCAGTTCATTTGAACCTTACAGTGCCTTGTGAAATAGGACAAATGGTATTATCACCAATTTTATGGGCAAATAATATGGGCAAATAAAAAGATGAAGCTAGGAATTATTACTGTGGATAGTCAGGGCATAAGTAAGAAACGGGTTTCTCAATTCCTGATGCAGTGCTCTTTATGTTTTGTCACAGAGAAAGGATTTGAACTTGGCCTTCATGTATCAACTAAGTTAATCGAGCCTTGAGTTGAGAGTAAGGACACATTGCTTCTAATTCCAGCGCTGTAACTCATTCTCTCCTTGGTAAAATTAGGACAAACATATATTCCGGAAGTATGTTCATTGGGAGATTAAAGATGAATAATTAAATATAAACATATTTTGAACTCAGCACATGTTTTATAAATTTAAAACATTTGCTGTGACAGGCCAGGCATGGTGGCTTATGCCTGTAATCCCAGCACTTTGGGAGACCAAGGTGGGCAGATCACCTTAAGTCAGGAGTTTGAGACCAGCCTGGCCAACATGGTGAAACCCCGTCTCTAGAAAATACAAAAATTAGCCAGGCGTGGTGCTGCGCGCCTGTAATCCCAGCTACTTGGGAGGCTGAGGCAGGAGAATTGTGTGAACCCAGGAGGCGGAGGTCGCAGTGAGCAGACATAACGCCACCGAACTCCAGCCTGGGCAACAGAACTAGACTCCGTCTTAAAAATAAATAAAACATTTACTATGACAAACACATAACTGTTGTTTCATTGACGCATAACAGTTGTACGTATTTATGGAGTACAGAGTCCCTCTCCTCCCCTATCCTTTCCAGCCTCTAGTGTCCACAGTTATTCTCTCTACTTCTATGAGATCAACATTTTTAGCCTCTGCATATGAATATGAACATGCAGTATTTATCTTTCTGTGCCTGACTTTTTTCATTTAACATATTAATAGCATCCTCCAGGCTCATCTCCATTGCCACGAATGACAGGATTTCATTCTTTCATATGGCGGGTAGTATTCCATGATGTGTGTATACCGCATTTTCTTTATCCATTCACCTGTTGATGAGTACTGTTGGATTTCATATCTTGGCTATTGTGATTAGTGCTGTAGTAAACATGGGAATGCAGACGTTTCTTCAATATACTGTTTTCATCTCCTTTGGATATATACCCAGTAGTGAGATTCCTGGATTGTATTGCAGTCCTGTTTTTAGTTTTTTGAGGAACCTCCATACTGCTATCCACAATGGTTATACTAATTTACATTTCCATCAACAGTGTGTATGAGGTATCTTTGTTCTGAATCATTGTCAGCATTGGTTATTTTTTTGTATTTTTGGTGATAGTCATTCAAATTGGGATGAGATACCTAATTGTGGTTTTGATTTGCATTTCCCTGGTGATTGGTGATGTTGAACGTTTTTTCGTATACTTGTTGGCCATTTGTATGCCTTCTTTTGAGAAATGCCTATTTAGATCATTTGCCCTTTTAAAAAATGTTATTTTTGTTTTTGCTGTTGAGTTGATTGAGGTCCTTGTACATTCTGGATATTACTCCCTAGTCAGATGAATAGTGTGCACATATTTTCTCCCATTCTTCAGGTTGTCTCTTCCTTCTGTTTATTGTTTCCTTTGCTGTGCAGAAGCTTTTTGTTTTGATATAATCCCATTTGCCTATTTTTGCTTTTGTTGCCTGTGCTCTTGAGGCCTTGTCTATAAAATTTTTTCCCAGATTAATGTCCTGAAGTGTTTCCCCTATGTTTTCTTCTACTAATTTTATAGTTTCAGGTCTTACGTTTGTCTTTCCTACATTTATATTTGATTTTTGTATATGATAAAAATAGAGATCTAGTTTCAGCACCATTTCTTGAAGAGACTGTCCTTTCCCAGCGTATGTTTTTGGTGTCTGTGTCAGAAATCAGTTGGCTTAATTTCTCGGTTCTCTATTCTGTTCCCATCGGTCTGTGTGTCTGTTTTTATGCCAGTACCATGCTGTTTTGTTTACTATGGCTTTGTACTATGTTTTGAAGTCAGGTAGTGTGATCCTGCCAGCTTTGTTCTTTTTGATTAAGATTGCCTTGGCTATTAGGGGTCTGTTGTGGTTTTATAGGAATTTTAGGATTGTTTTTTCTGCTTCTAAGGAAGGCATTACTTTCAATGGAGGAATTTCAATCAAACATCTCTGTATGCTGTTTAAAAGCTGTTAGGCACTTTCAAAGACTACAAATTATAGTAGAATTGAGAGTGGATGCTTAGGGTCTAATTCAGCTGTGAGAGTGGGCAAGTTTAATTTCTCAAGACTCAAGTTCAGCATATGTGCTTAAAAATCAGGAATCTGAATTTTAATTATGTTAACATTGATTTAATAAGTGGTTAAAAGCACTAAAGAATAGTTTTATATTTATATTATATGACACATTCAAATACATGTCTTCTAAAACTTTGAGGTTATTTAAAAATATGTTTTATGAAGGATCTGCTGTATGTATAATTACTTCTAACACATTTATTAAAGTATAATTGACATGCAATAAAGTATAGGTATTTGAAGTATATAATTTGTTGCCTTTTGTAACTGAAACCATCCCACAGTCAAGAAAATGAACATACCTGTTACCCTCAAAAGTTTCCTTTGCCCTTTTTAACCCCTGTCAGTTTCACTGTCTGTCTCATTTTTTATTTAGAATTTTCTCCCAAACTGGTTGGCTTGACTGGCACTAGAGAAGAAGTCGATCAAGTGGCCAGAGCATACAGAGTGTATTACAGCCCTGGCCCCAAGGATGAAGATGAAGACTACATAGTGAGTAAATGCTCCAGTTTTAACCCATGGACCAGCTCCCAGATCCCAAAGAGTCATAAGACTTTCAATGACTGACTGGCTTCTGAGAAGAGAGAAAACCTAAGATTATTGCAGAGTCCTTAGGAATTTTTTTTTTTTTTTTTTTGAGACAGAGTCTCACTCTGTTGTCCAGGCTGGAGTGCAGTGGCACGATCTTGGCTCACTGCAACCTCGCCTCCCAGATTCAAACAATTCTCCTACCTCAGCCTCCCGAGTAGCTGGGATTACAGGTGCGTGCCACCACACCTGGCTACTTTTTTATATTTTTTGGGAGAGACGAGGTTTCACCATGTTGGCCAGGCTGATCTCGAACTCCTGGCCTTTCCCACCTCAGCCTCCCAAAGTGCTGGGATTACAGGCGGGAGCCACTGCACCCAGCCTCCTTAGGAATTTTGAATATTTGAAAGGATAATATAAGCATGTTTTTTACTTTTTATTTGTTTTTGAGATGGAGTCTCACTCCACCACCCAGGCTGGAGTGCAGTGGTATGATCTCGGCTCACTTCGACCTCCGCCTCCCGGATTCAAGCAGTTCTCCTCCCTCAGTCTCTCGCGTAGCTGAGATTACCGGCGTGCGCCCACCCATGCCCGGCTAATTTTTGTATTTTTAGTAGGGAAGGAGTTTTGTCATGTTGGCCAGGCGAGGCCAAGAGGTCTGGAATTCCTGACCTCAGGTGATCTGTGCTGCTCACCTCAGCTTCCCAAAGTGCTGAGATGACAGGCCTGAGCCGCTGCACCCAGCCAGAAGCATGCTTTTTAAAAGATGATTGTTTGATTTGTATTCACTATTCTCATAATTCAGTTGCCTGTTTTTCTCTTATAGTGACATATAGAATTTTAGGGCAATTTAAAACCAGATACTTGGGTGCCATGTTGTAAATAAAGAGAAGCCGTCATTTGGAACAACACTTATTTTGAAGAGATTGTATTGGTGCTCACTGTGTCCCCAGTATAGAGGCATCAGAAATTGTTCTTTTGGAGAACCAGTTTTAGGCCATGGAGAACTGCATTTTTAGGTTGAATGAGAATTCTGAAAAGCAAAAGATAAAAGGTTTATTTGCCCATTGACTATATGCGTTGAACAGCTAGGCGTTAAATGTGTGCTTTTTAATGACAAGGAACAGAAATTCTGTTGTACTGGTGTCGCTCTTATATGAACTATCCTCATACTCATCAGCACTGCCCCAGAAGCCTTAGGGTCATGCCCGAGTTACTGTGTTTCTTTTCTTGTCAGTGGTTTCACAGGGAAGCACCAAAAACGGGCATTAGCGCCACCACGATCCACCAATTTTCTTCTCAATTTGGACATTTTTCTCCTATCACATTAAGAGTCGGCATTGTATTTTAGCATTATTTCAGTTGTTTTCTTAGTTGTCACACTCTGGTTTTTCTATAATGTTGTTTGGGCAGGGTAATCGTAAGATCTTTCTAGCTGTGAAGCTGTGTCTCTAGAAAGAAAGATGGCCAAGACCCTGAATCACTGATCCCGCAGCTCCCCACGGCCCGTCCGAAGAGTGAGATGCAGAGGGGTGGGATGTCTCAGTGCAGTGCTTTGTCTCAGCAGCCAACCATGGTTTCTCTGTCCCTTTGAACCTGGAACACGTGCCCCTGGAGCCTACAGCCTAAACTAAAAGCAAGCTTCTGGCCCGTTTGCCTTAATTCAGCCTACACAGTAATCTTGTCTTCCAGTTGTGCTGCCTTGTAGAATTAGGGAAACTTGGATTCCTTGGAGCAAAAGATGAGAAAAATGAGCATTTTTCCTTAAGCCTTAATTGTAAGGAAAGTAGAGGGACCCTCCTCTGTTTTCCTCTTGCTGCTCTAGCAGAATGAGAGAAGCGCAGAGAGCCACAGTGGCCGAGAGAGGAAACCATAGGAAAAGGACTTTCCAGACTTCTTTTTTACAGAGAGTTGTGTTAACTGGTTTGGAGTTTATCTGATGATGACAGCAGGAATACATGAGCTCATCAGTCTGATTTCCAGCATTAAATGAGTTATATTAAATTGTTTAAATGTATACAGTCCTAAACTAGGTAACAGTCCATAGTCTTACGCTTAGAACTCATAACTCAGAGTCAGAAAGTCATAAATCAGAAAGAAGTTGTACAAGTAAACCCAAACAGCCTGCAAAACTTAAACTGAAAACATTCAGTTACAGTGACAAGAGATTTTGCTGAAACCAAAGTGCTGCTCACGGCAGGAAGGGGGTTACGGTCAGACTGCTGTCACATACCCAGCGCTACTCAACTGCCCCTCTGCATTTTCTACTTAAAATACTTTGAAACCTTTCATTGTGTAGCCTGCCTTGCCTGGTTAGTATTGATGTGGCAAGAATGTATCATATTCATGTCTGCCTGTAACAGCAGTGGACAGCTAGGTGCCAGTGAGATCATAAAGCAAACACAAGCCTGGGCACTGAAATTTATACTCACAACACAGATAATCCAGAATATGGATATTAATTTTTTAAATTACAAATGAAAATGAAAATATGTAAGTCTTATGGAGACTTCTTGGACCTTGTAGAATGTATCTTTGGCCCCATTTTTAGAAATACTGGCCTACTGCTATAAGAATTTGACTTTTGATGAAATTCGATGGGGAATTCATTGCTGTACATTTGCTAAACATCCAATAGGGGGAGACACTCTCCAGCTTCTTAGGCTTTTCATTAGTGTGACTTCAGTCCCTTGAGGTCACAGATTTTCATCCATAAGACAGTTTGGGAAACTTCTATTAACATTTAAGGACCTGCAGAAAGTAAGGGGGTACCTTTAAGGTTAACGTTGAGATGTAATGGAATGAAACTTTCTTAATCTGAAACAACAGCAACAAAAGGTAAGCTTCTGGCTTTTGAGTGCACTCTTCAGACTGATCGAACTGGGTATACCAAATATTTGGGATTCCATAGAAAGCTGGATCTGCACATTATTGTATTTTTTATATATAATAATTATTATATAGGTATTAGTTAGAAAGTACTGTTGAAAAAAGAATACAAATGGCTTTCAAACCTAAATGTTAAGTTTCCTAATAATAAAAATGTGAATTGTATAATGAGGTAACATTTTTCTTTTAGCTCAGCAGTGGTCAGGAAATTTGAAAACATATTGTCAACATTGGAGAAACAGGAAATACACTGGAGGAGTGAATTTGGAACAGCAGGCTCTCCCATGCATTGTTGATAGGAATGAAACTCATACACCCTCTTAGAGGGCAATTTAACAGTGTCTCTCACATTTAAAGGGATACACTTTTTAGCCCAGAGATTCTGCCTTTTGGACTTTATCCTACAAATATACCCTATGGCATTGTAAAGAGAAAAGACTGAAAATCCAGTAACCATTTTTTAACCACTGTGTATAATCTGATATAGAACAATGTCCAATATATTGTTAAATGAGAAAGCAGGTACTCTATAATATATTGTTACTTGTGTATTAAAAAAATAAGTGGAAGTGGATATATACACATAGTAGATGCAGAGAATTTCTCTGGAAGGATACAGAAGGAACTGGTGACATTGGTTCCCTCTAAAGGGAACTGAGGCACTCTGGGTGTGAGGATGGGGAGGGACATTTTCATTGTATAAATTTACTAGATATTCCTTTTCTATGTGCATATATTACCTTTTCAAAACGTAACTCACACTAAAACGTAACTTGCACGCTAAAAAAACTGAGTTACTGCCCTCCACTAGAATTGGAGCTAGAGGCAACACGGTGATAAAAGTTGGTGGACTTTAAAACTGGACAGATTCTAGCTTTTAAAGTTAGGCCTGGCACTTAGCAATTATATAATTTACTCTCTCCAGCCTGTGATGCCATTTGTAGAGGAGGAGAATACCTGTTTCATGGCTTAAGATGACATGTGAAAGAATCTGTCAGTTAATGCTAGTGTCCTTTTTCTATACAAGGAAGTACTAGAACTTGGAAGACCTCTATATTAGAATAAATGTCAATTTGCTCTGTCACAACCCAAAGGAATATTGAGGAGTGACCTGACAAGTTGAACAGATACAGATAAAACGATGTTTTTGTTGTGTATTACAAGGTAATTTATATTGAGAACACTCAGAAAATAAGTCCCACATACTGTAATTTGTTTTTTTAACAGAGAATAGAGGAAAGGAAGAAATAGGGAGAAAGAGTGATGTAAGCTACAGAGTAAGGCTTGACGAGAGAACTGGAGACTGACTTCTGATTTCTGTGTCAATTGTGTGGAGAAATAGAGCTCCCCGTGTTGCTCCGACAGTGAACTGCCCCGCAGCACTTGAGATCCAGTTGTTGGCGCTCTTTTGGTGCACATTCTTTCCTTATGCGGGGAGACAGGTGCTCTTTCCATTTGCTGTCTGAAGAATGCGTGTATAAAAGATAATACCCTCACAGACATATGATGCATGCTGGGGTATATTTGGGCAGTGTCTCCAGTTCGGTATTTGTAATCACATTCCTGTCTTTCTTTGTCTTGCCAAATAGCAATCAAGCCTGCAATAAATTCCAAGGACTCTTAAGTGCCAAATCTCACTTGAAATTGGGTTTTATGGAAGTGTCTAACTAAAAAAACTGGTGACTAATCTCAGTTAAAGTTAGAGCTGGGACCGTTTGAGGACTTTGCTGGGAAAATGGATGCTGAGTTTCAGATGACTCTGTGGTTGGGGGGAGCAGCATTTACGCTCCCGAGGATTTGCTTTCCAGGTGATTTTTAAGATGACTCCGTGAGTTGGCGGCGGGGGCTGGGGGGCTGGGGAAGGGCAGCATTTATGGCTTCTGAAGGTTTGCTTTCCAGGTGATGGATTGATTTCAGACAGGATTATTCAGTGGAGGAGACAAAAATTGCCTTGGGGAGAAAAATGTTTCTTTTCCTGTTTCTGTTTGAATTACTGATATCAAAACTAAATATTGTTCAACTTTATAGATGATTTAAACTCGTGATTAGTTTTCTGATTTCTTCTCATAAAGCATGGTAAGCAGAATTTTGGTGGTAATGAATGACAACCAGTTCTTTCTAAAACATAAAGGAATAAACCCAATAACTTACGAAAGAAAGCAGTTTTGCACCAACACTTAATTCCATATGATGTCTCTGTGACATGTTTAGGGTCTGAGGAGATACCTTACTCAAAAATGAAGGTATTTTTCAACAGCATTGCTATTCCACAAATATTGACTGCTTTATGAAAGCCTGCAGCAGCTATTTCTTAGAAGCTGAATTCTTTTCTCAGAGAGTGTGTGGGTAAATGTGTTAAGGATTAAACCAAAAGAATTTCAGGTTCTAGCTGTGACAGGCAATAACCAGTGCAGATGTTTAGGACACAAAAGATTTTAGACAATTTTTGTTAGGAATTTGCTATAATAGGCTTAAGTCTATTCCATGAATAATAGATGCTACAAAGGTTATTTAAGCATGAATGTAAAGTTCTCTTATCTTGCAGGATACATTCAGTAAAATAAGCAGCTTATTTTGGTAATCTTTGTCACACTCTCCCCCCCTTTCTCTGCAGGTGGATCACACAATAATAATGTACTTGGTTGGACCAGATGGTGAGTTCCTAGATTATTTTGGCCAGAACAAGAGGAAGGGAGAAATAGCTGCTTCAATTGTCGCACACATGAGGCCATACAGGAAAAAGAGCTAGCCAAAGCAGTGTTGCTGGATGCAGTATTCTCTTGCTAAGAGGAAGGAAACTTTGTCTCGCATAGGAGCTTATATAAATATAAACATATATACATGCAGTCTACAGAAAGGCCTTCATATCATGAGAACACTTCTGTTTTGGATGGGGATGTTACTCTTGCGTTCAACCAAAATTGATTTCTTGGAACTGTAAAGTTTACAACCCAAAGTCAGAGGACCAAGTTAAAGTGAAGCCAGTAAAGAACCCACCTGCGGAAAGGACACGGCGGGGCGAGGCACAGCCAGTGCATTTCTGCCTGCAAACAGGCCCTTCCAGCAGCTTTCCTGCCTCTCCATTGTCTTGGACCCTTGCTCAGAGAGCTGTGGGACTGAATTTCATGGAAAAGAATATAATTTTCGTAGTGCTCTTGCTTGCCTCTTCTTGAGTTCTCTGCTCTTCTGAGCTCTTGGTGGCTAATAACAGATTATGGTCTCTGCCATTCAGAGTTGATACTTGAAAACTTTAGTTTTCCTTATTAACGAATATCACTATCGGATTTGACTAATGAAGAGGAAATCTATCGTTTGGGGGAAAAAACATCAGTTTGATGTCTCTAGGGGGTCTTTTGTGTGATTTTTAGCTAAGTGGTGTGCCAGGGTTTCAGTGACATACCCAATGAAAATAAAGAGGATATTGATCACGGGGGTGATGCTGAGTACCTCTCTGCATATACTGAATTGTACTTTGTGTAAAATAAACATATTCGATTCTGCTGTTCAGACAAGCGTGATCTTTTTCATGGGTGATGAGATGGCTGCACACAGCTCTCAGGGAAGAGACCCACAGGCCCCAGCGGGCAGGTGAGTGGGATGCTTGCTGAAGTGCAGGTTCCCAGACCCAGAGCTGAATTCACTGAATCCGCAGTATGATGCAGAGACCGGCTTCCGTAACAGATATCCCAGGTGACTCAGATGCTGGCGGACCAGGACCATCCCTTAAGAAAGTGTTTTTTTGGGGAAATAACTTGCCTGGCACAATGGCTAATGCCTATAATCCCAACACTTTGGGAGGCCAGGGCCTGAGGATTGCTTGAGGTTAGGTGTTCAAGACAAGCCTGGGCAACATAGTGAGACCCCTCCCCATCGCTACAAAAAATTTTTTGGCATGGTGGCACATGCCTGTAGTCCCAGCTACTCAGGAGACTGAAATGGAGGATCAGTTGAGTCCAGGAATTCAAGGCTTCAGTGAGCTATAATCATGCCACTGCATTCCAGCCTGGGCGACAGAGTGAGGCCCTCTCTATATATATCTATGTAAAGATACATAAATTAATTAAAATGAATTTACAAATAAACAAATTTGACCCTTCTTTTGGTGTGACAGCCATTGAAGAAAATGATTATTGAATGATAGAGTGAATCTTGGCTTTTGTTTCTAAATTTAACTGCCCTAGATGCCCAGGTTTGGTCTTTTTCTGCCAGAAGCTGCTGCCCTAGGGGCAAAGTTCTCCGAAAGTTTTTCAGTAAATCCTAAGATGCAACAAATACAGACAACAGATTCTTTTTACATGATATATTTCTACATGCACATGGTAGAGGCCTTTTGGTTTTTAAGTTCTCAATACTGAAACCTAAGTATTTTTATCAAAGTAAAAGTATATGAAGAAAAAAAAAACTATGCTAGTTATAGGTTTAATAATGTCCCCCGAATTTTATACATTGAAGCCCTAATCTCAGTACTTATGAATGTGACTGTAATTGGAGATAGAGTCTTTAAAGAGATAGTTAAAATGAGGCTGCTAGGTTGGCCCTAGTTCTAAATGGTGTTCTTAAAATAATAGATTAGTCGGGCACAGTGGCTCACGCCTGTAATCCCAGCACTTTGGGAGGCCGAGGCGGGCAGATCACCTAAGGCCAGGAGTTTGAGACCAGCCTGACCAACATGGTGAAACCTTGTCTCCTAAAAATACAAAAATTAGCTGGGCATGGTAGCGGGTGCCTGTAATCCCAGTTACTCGGGAGGCTGAGACGGGAGAATCGCTTGAACCTGGGAGGCAGAGGTTGCTGTGAGCCGAGATTGTGTCCTTGCACTCCAGCCTGGGCAACAAGAGTGAGTCTCCATCTCAAAAAAACATGAAAAAAAGGGCCGGGTGCGGTGGCTGATGCCTGTAATCTCAGCACTTTGGGAGGCCGAGGCGGGCGGAGCACCTGAGGTCAGGAGTTTGAGACCAGCCTGACCAACATGGTGAAACCCCGTCTCTACTAAAAAATGCAAAAATTAGCCGGGTATGGTGGCATACGCCTGTAATCCCAGCTACTCGGGAGGCTGAGGCAGGAGAATCGCTTGAACCCAGGAGGCGGAGGTTGCAGTGAGCCAAGATTGCGCCATTGTACTCTAGCCGGGGCGACAGAGCAACACGCTGTCTCAAAAAGAGTAGGAGACACAGTGAGATGACCATGAGAAGCCAGAGAAAACAGCCGTCTTACAAGCCAAGAGAGAGGTTGCGAGGAAGAAAAAAAAAAAAAAAGCAAAACAAACCCTGCTGACTCCTTGATTTTTGCCTTCCAAGCTCCAGAACTGTGAGGAGATAAATGTCTTTGTTTTAGCCACCAAACCTGGTAAGGCAGCCCTAGCAAGCTAATATAATAGCCTGTTCCTTAATAAACAACTGCAAGATTGGAATGACTTTCCTAGGAATTTGGTCAAGAAAGGAACTTACTAAAAGACTATTCTCATTTAACAAGAGAGATATTAAATATTTCAAAGGCCAAATCTTTAAAAAGATTAACGGTTTTAAGCCAGAAAACAGTTGTGTGGCTCCGTTTGCTCTTAGATAAAATTCCGTCTTCATTCTCAGCTGTTGCACGTTAAGGCTTGTGCAATGATCCAGAAAGGGAACAGCAGCTTTTGGAGAAAACTTTTATTTGTTCTTCATTCTAATAAGTTTAAAGGCTTGAAGTCAGAATGTTAGAAGTGGGGAAGGGGACCTTAGAGGTGATGTCTTCCAGATGTTCCTGTTTATGCACAATCTCAGAGAATTAGGGTGCAAAACTCAGGTCCCAATTTCTAGGGTAGGTTCCTGTTTCTTCTGCTGCTATCGTGCACTTATGGTGACTATGTGAATCCAACCAAAACAAAGGTGCCATGCCAGTGGGGAAACCTTTTTCAACTGCGAATCTTGGGAAATCAAAAGGCTGTCTTTTTTTTTTTTTCTTTTCTTTTCTTTTTTGAGATGGAGTTTCACTCTTGTTGCCCAGGCTGGAGTGCAATGGCGGAATCTCAGCTCACTGCAACCTCCACCTCCCAGGTTCAAGCCATTCTCCTGCCTCAGCCTCCCAAGTAGCTAGAATTACAGGCATGTGCAACTACGCCCGGCTAATTTTGCATTTTTAATAGAGACTGGGTTTCTTTATGTTGGTCAGGCTGGTCTTGAACCCCCAACCTCAGATGATCCGCCACCTTGGCCTCCTAAAGTGCTGGGATTACAGGCGTGAGCCCCCACACCTGGCTGCAAGGCTGTCTTTCAATGAAGTATCACTTGCAAATCTTTACCTGGGTGGGTTACAGTGTTTTCACTAGACTCTTCAATCGAATTCATATTTTAAGAAATGCCACTTGTTTATTTGAAAATTACAAGAATCCTATCAATGCAGTAGGCATGAATGTACTTCATGTGTCCGGCTGTTCATGAAGCAGCTGATATCTTAAGTGTAAGAGGTGAGATTTACTGACTACCAGTAAAACATGCAAGTTGGGAGGCTAATGTGTACCCAGTAAAATGATTTTAAATTGTACATGCATCTGCATAAGATCCTTTCAAATAGCTTTTATTGTTATTAAATTTATGCTTAAAAGAAATTAACATTAATATTTTCAAATCATCCATAATCTCCCAGACCTTTCTTGGTTTTATATTTAGCACAATTTAAATATTTGTGTATGTGTATATGAGCTACCTTTAAAAGAGCAGTCACCCATACAAGCATTTTTTACCCATTTAGTTTGTACTTTTTTTTTTTTTTTTTTTGAGATGGAGTCTCGCTCTTCTCACCCAGGCTGGAATGCAATAATGGCATAATCTTGGCTCACTGCAACCTCTGCCTCCTAGGTTCAAGCGATTCTCCAGCCTCAGTCTCCCGAGTAGCTGGGACTACAGGCGTGTGCCACCACGCCCGGCTTGTATTTTTAGTAGAGACAGGGTTTCTCCATGTTGGTCAGGCTGGTTTCGAACTCCCAATCTCAGGTGTTCTGCCCGCCTTGGCCTCCCAAAGTGCTGGGATTACAGGCGTGAGCCACCGCGCCCAGCCTAGTTTGTGCTTTTTACTTACCAGTTAGGGGTTATATTACTCTGTAACAAAATGGATGGTTATTTCTATTCATTAATAAGATGCAAGTAATAGCCTCTTTAGCCACATACTCCTTAGTAACACCTTTAGACCTTATGGGGGTAATTATTTTCTATACACTTTTCCAATGTATTTGAAAGTTTGTTAGCTCTTCTTCCATAATTATACTATATCCTCAGTAAAGAAAGTTTGGTATACAGAAAAGTTGAAGGAAGAAATTTTTAAATCACTTTTGTTCCACTACCAAGAAATAATACTTGGAGGTATTTCTTTTCAATCTTCAACATGAGGATGCTAATGTCCCCCTTCATAAGGGGCTTAAAGTCACTCACTCTGTGTACTATTTCATGAGAACATTTATGTGGGTGTTTAACTGAAAGAAAACTTGAGTTTTCTTTTTTTTCCTTTTTATTGTGGAAAATTTGAAACTTATTCAAAAAGAAGAAGAGTTAACTAATTAACTTGATGTACCCATCAGCAAGCTTCAGTAATTACCAACATTTAACTTTGTCTGCACCCCCACCCATTGCCACCCCAGCCCATTCCCAGCATGTGCCTCTGAAAGAGACCAACTTTGTCTTTTTGAAACAACCACAGTTGGCTGGGCACGGTGGCTCATGCCTGTAATCCCAGTACTTTGGGAGGCCAAGGCGGGCGGATCACCTGAGGTTGGGAGTTCGAAACCAGCCTGACCAACATGGAGAAACCCCATCTCTACTAAAAACACAAGAATTAGCCGGGCATGGTGGCAGACGCCTGTAATCCCAGCTACTCAGGAGGCTGAGGCAGGAGAATCACTTGGATCCGGGAGGTTGCAGTGAGGCGAGATCACGTGAACTCCAGCCTGGGCAACAAGAGCAAAACTCTTGTCTCAAAAGAAAAGAGAGGGAGGGAGGGAGAGAGAGAGAGAAAGGAAAGAAAGAAAAAGAGAAAGAAAGAAAAAGGAAGGAAAGAAAAGAAAGAGGAAAGAAAAGAAAGGAAAGAGAAAGAAAAGAAGGAAGGAAAGAAAGAGAAAGAGAAAAAGAAAGAAAGAGAAAGAAAAAGAAAAGAAAAGAAAGAGGAAGGGGAAGGGAAAGAACGACAGTTTCACCAGCGCAGCAAAAAGGTTTTTGATTTTGCTCTTGGATTGTGTTGTTGTTTGGTTTTTGCTTAATATCATCAAATATCCAGTCAGTGTAAACTCGTTTATAATTTGGTCCTTTGATTTCAAGGAGCTACGACACGGTTCGTTGTGGAGATGTGTTGTCTCCATGTGATACATGTGACTTTGCCCACGTTTGCACCTAGTGCAAGGAAGACACAACCCTAGGGGAAGACAGCCCTCCCCGCCAAGCCTCTCTTCCCATTCTCAAACATAGGGTGGCGGTATTCAGGTTGGACCGGATTGGAAAGACTGACCCACTTATCCTCGTTGTTGGGGGTTTTTTTTCTTTAAATTTATAAAACAGGTATAATTGGTTATGATGAAGTATGATGCTATGAGAACAGGGAACACTAACCCATGGTGGATAGAAGTCAAAATAGGGCTTACCCCCGGCAGGAGCTGGGATGGTTAGTAATTCAGAGGGCGGTGCCAGGAAAGCTTCCAGAGCGATTGAAATGTTCAGTAGCTTGAGCTGGGTGATGACTTACATACATAAAAACGTATTAAACTTTGAACTCAAGATGTATGCCTTTTACTGTTTGCACCCTATAACTCCAAAAGAAAAGTGGAGGGGAAAAAGAATCCCTGCAAAAGGCAGCCTTGAAAGAAAGCAAGTCTGTGATGTGGAGAATGCATTGGACAGCTCTCAGCAACTTGCTGTCGCTTGGGCAGTGATAAAAGCTAATGCCAACATCAGGTTGCCCAGGAGAGAGAAGGCCTGAAAGAAGACAGCGTGGAGGAAGTGTCAGCAAGCTTCAGCAAAACCAGGGGGCAGATAGGAGGAGAGTGGACCTGGGGTGTGGTGTGGACGGAGCAGGGTAGCCACACTTAAGCCCCAGAGACAGCGTCTTCTCATCCTCGCTTGAAGGGACAGGAAATCAATAACTCTAGTGACCCCCAAGCTGGAGGACGGGACCTAAAGTTGTCACTGCTTTGAGAGGCAAAGAAGTTTGCTCAGAGGCTTTTAGAGGCTTCTAGGGCCCTGGGACTCCGACACTGAGGAGGAGCAAATTGAAGGAGAGAGTGGGCACATTCCTTGTTGGCTGCCGTGGTGAGCAGCAGCTGGTCCCTGTCAGTCAAGCTCTGGACTGCTCCAATGATATTCGCTGCATTTTGATGGAGTAAGCCAGGGACATTACCACTGTGCTTGAGCCATCTGAAGTATTCCTGGGTGGGTCTGCAGTTGGCAACCCATGATCCTTTTTCCATTCAAGGATGACGTAAAGGTAAGGGGCCAAGACTGAGCTCTGTAGATGCCTGTGAGAGCCTCCTGGTCTCAAGAGGTCATACCGAGAGCCTTGGCCACCAAGGTTTCGTGGGGACCTTGAGGTGGTTTGGCCATCACAATGTCAGACGTGTCACACACCATCTGGGATGTCCTCACTGGACAGAGGAAGAAGGGCCCAAGTGGTGACTTACCTACAAGTTTGTAGCAAAGCTAATACTTGGACTCCCTCTACAGCCTTGCTACTCAGTGTAGTCCATGGTCCGGCAGTGTCACACCACTGGGGAACTTACCAGAAATGCAGCGTCTCAGGCTCCACTCCAGCTCTCCTCAATCACAGTCTCTTTTTTCTTTTCTTTTTCTTTTTTTTTTTTTTTTTTTTTTTTGTGATGGAGTTTTGCTCTTGTTGCCTAGGCTAGAGTACAGTGGTGCAATCTTGGCTCACTGCAACCTCCGCCTCCCTGGTTCAAGCGATTCTCCTGCCTCAGCCTCCCGAGTAGCTGGGATTATAGGTGCCTGCCACCACGCCCAGCTAATTTTTGTATTTTTAGTAGAGACAGGATCTCACCATGTTGGCCAGGCTTGTCTTGAACTCCTGACCTCAGGTGATCCACCCGCCTCGGCCTCCCAAAGTGCTGGGGATTACAGGCGTGAGCCACCGCGCCTGGCCCACAGTCTGTATTTTAACAAGATCCCCACCTCGGTGTTACGCACATGGGTTCTCCCCAGCCCCCAATACCACAGAGTCTATTAATTTTTACCCAATAGGGAAGGGGAAAAAAGTCAAGAAAGAATAACGAATTAAGTAATCTTTCCCCCTCCGGGAAGCTCTTTATTTAATTTTGCTCCCATGAAACGCAATATGAAGAGTCTCTCAAGTCAACAAATTCCATTTTCTGATAATTATTTAATTGCCCCACTTCTTAAATTTTCATCCAAGACGACTCACTCCCTGTCAGAACTTCTATTCAGCACAGCACACCACGTGTTTCTCCACTGAGTTGATGTAATATATCAAAAAGCAGCAGCGATGCTGCTTGGTTACCCGGTGGGACCTTATCGGGGCTCAATGCAGTCTTTCCACATAGGCATTCTCAAATACTCAACTGAAACCTGATTGAGGATCATTTGATCTCTGTGGGCCTTAGTGCAGCAGGCTGCTGAGAACCGCCCATGTAACAGACTGAAAGAGACTAACTGCTTGTCTCCCTGTCAGCCCAGGTTCTGCTAAGGCGATCTTAGTTACAGACGAAGGTGGGGCCAGAGAGCCCTGCAAGAATTAAATTCCACTCCTAATGGAGACAGGTAAGCGTTCAGTGCCCGAAGCAGGGCGGGCCTTTGGATGGCTCACTTTTCCCTCTACCAGCCTCAGCCCTGTACATTCAGAAAACCCTTTAGGGAACGTGCGGGATCACAGCACAAAACAGTCATTCACCGATTGACTGATGACGTCAACATTGCCGAGTACCTATGTGAGGCTGAGTACGAGGGATACAAAAATTAGACCCTGGAGAGTGCCTCTGGGATGCAAATCACCAGACAAGATAAAGAAAAGGCGGATCGCGAGATCAAGAGATGGAGATCATCCTGGCCAACATGGTGAAACCCTGTCTCTACTAAAAATACAAAAATTAGCTGGGCGTGGTGGCACGCGACTGTAGTCCCAGCTACTCAGGAGGCTGAGGCAGTAGAGTCGCTTGTACCTGGGAGGTGGAGATTGCAGTGAGCTGAAATCGTGCCACTCTACTCCAGCCTGGTGACAGAGCGAGACTCTGTCTCAAAAAAAAAAAAAGAGTAGGGCAGCTTTTAGACACGACGCCCCAAGCAAAGTGTCAACGAGTGCACCTAAACTTCAACTGTCTTTTGAGTGTTTTATGTATCTACTCAGCATCCAGTTGTAAATATGCAAAAATCAATGCCTACTGTATTTAAACAGTATTAAAGTCACAATAGCCACATAGAATCTATAATAAATAGAATCAATGTAATAATGACTCAGATCCAGGGGAAGAAAATTATAAAAATTTTGAAAAAAATGTTGAGATGTTAATTAAGAAAATAGTTTGTTCCTTGGTGAGAAGACTCAACGTAAATATGTCAGTTTTCTCATAACTTCAGTCTTCAACACAGGCTTAATAATATTGCGATGGCAAATGATTGCCAGGGTCAGGAGGGGATTTTGGGAAGTGGTGGAAATGATCTGTGTTTTGGTAGTGGTGGCTGCAAAACTGTGTGCATTTGTGAAAACTCACTCAACTGTGCACTTTAAAAGGGTGAATTGTAATATATATACCTCAATAAACCTTACTGAAAAATTGCAGTCTTTTTTTTTTTGTAGCTCAACAAAAAGATTCTGAGATCTGGAAAATAAATATGAAAAATAAGAGCAAAGAGAAGGTCCTGCCTTATCAATAGTAATCTGTATTGCTGAGTCATAATACTTTTATTAAAGTGTAGTACTTACTTAGCATTTAACAGAAAGATCCAGTTGGAAATAAAAGTATGGGAATAGATCCATGTTATGTAAAACGTTACTACCTAACAAAGATAGTATACTGATCAAGATTATTAAAAATATTGGAACAATGATTAATGAAGTGAAACAGGTTAGATTAGCCTGGGTCCTCCTTTAAAATGAACATGAGTTTTACAATACCCACTCCCTCCTTCCCTTCTTTCTCTGGAGGTTCAGAATGAGCCTGTTTTAGTAACCGCCAAAGTCAGACTAAAATAGTAGGGATGGCTTTTGTAAGCATTACAGCAAAGACAGAACGCATAAAGTAAACATTACTAGGCTTGATCAAAAATATATAACAAAGAGTTACTATTACCAATATATAAGCAATGTTTACAAATCCATAAGGAAATAAAAGATGAAGACCTTGAGAAAAAGCAGGGCAAAGGACACGAACAGCTTCAGAAAAGAGGAATACGAATAGTTAATAATTTAATTCAAACAGTGGAATTTTTGTCTCAGTTTGACAAGACACTAAAAGAATGATGTTATCCATTGAGGATGGGAGTGAAATGGACTCTCACATGGAAAGCGGTGGAATATGAAGTGTGGCAGTCTTTCTGGATAGCAATTTGTTGATATACAGCAAGCCAGCTATTCCATCTTTATGCATTTATTAACAGAAAGAACCACAGATATGCACAAGAATTTGTTCACTGCAGTATTTTTGTAATAATCGTGGAAATAGTAAATAATGGAAAACAACCTAGATGCCCAACTCTAGGGCATCCTAAGATACAGCAGAGGCCGGGCGCAGTGGCTCATGCCTGTAATCCCAGCACTTTGGGAGCCGAGGCGGGCGGATCACCTGAGGTCAGGAGTTTGAGACCAGTTTGGCCAACATGGTGAAACTCCGTCTCTACTAAATATACAAAAAAAAATTGGGGGTGGTGGTGCGTGCCTGTAGTCCCAGCTACTCAGGGAGGCTGAGGCAGGAGAATCACTTGAATCCAGGAGGTGGAGGTTGCAGTGAGCCAAGACTGCGCCACTGCACTCCAGCCTGGGTGACAGAGGGAGACTCCGTCTCGAAAAACAAGCAAACAAAAACAACTACAGCAGAAAAAAACAGTGGTACATTCATAAGTGGAGTACCATAGAACCATTAAAATAGAGCTATTGATTAATATTTAATGATCTGAAAAGATATCCAATATGTTCTTTGAGCAAGCAAGTAAGCTGTAAAAGTTTGATCTCATTTCTTGCATAAGCACAAAAAAATACCCAAACCTTAACAGGTGTTAATAATAGTGGTGTGTTTGTGGATGATTTTTACTTTCCAAACCTTCCTAAATGAACATATATTAACTTTGCAGTAAGAAAGAGTCGTTATTAACTGGGCACTGTGGCATATGTGCTTGTAATCCCAGCTACTCGGGAAGCTGAACTAGGAGGACTGCTTAAGCCCAGGAGTTCAAAACAAGCCTGGGCAACACAGTGAGACCCCCATCTCAAACCAACAAACAAACAAAAACATGTAAATTTCACTTGGAGAAATTGAAAGTGAAAAAAAGATCACTAAGAAAAATAGTCTAGTGCCTGTAAGAGAGTTTATTCCTGGGTCAATTTCAATCAAGTCATTTGCTTCCTACAATACAGCACTAAGTAGGATTATGAAGCCGTGGCCAGGTTCAAATATTGTGTGCTGTGATCCACTGATGATGCCTGCAGGGGTTGTAGGAAAAAGTAGTATCTCCCTTAATCTACTACTCTTTGACCATGAAACAGAAATGCTGGAGTTTATTGTTGCAGTGTGTGCTTGATTGCTTTCGGTTGGAGAGAGGCATGTTGGGACTCAAGCCGTTGAAGGAAACGCTCTTGGTAACGTACTGTCATGGACATTCCCCCTGGAGAATGTCATACACGGGACTGATAACCCAGCTGCCTCCCCCTCCCCACCTTCAACATACATACACAGTTTGAGATAAAGACCGTGTGTTGCTCCAAGTAAATCTCTCTTGTGCCTTAAATCACAGAATCAGAAGATAGCAGAGCTGAAGATGACTTTTTATTTTATTTTCTTTATTCCTTTTGAGACAGGGTCTCACTCTGTCACCCGGGCTGGAGTGCAGTGGTGCAACCACAGCTCACTGCAGCCTCAAATTCCCAGACTCAAGCAATCCTCTCACCTCAGCATCTGGAGTAGCTGGGACTATAGGCACACAGCACCACACCCAGCTGATTTTTTTGTTTTTTATTTTTTGTAGAGATGGGGTCTGGCTGTGTTGCCAGGGCTGGTCTCAAATTCTTGGGCTCAAGAGATCCTCCCATCTCGGCCTCCCAAAGTGTTGGGATTACAGGTGTGAGCCACCATGCCCAACCTGAAGATGACTTAAGAGGTCATTTAGTTCAACTCCTCTTTTTTTTTTTTGAGACAGAGTCTCCCTTTGTCACCCAGACTGGAGTGTAATGGCATGATCTCAGCTCACTACAAAGTCCACCTCCTGGGTTCAAGCGATTCTTCTGCCTCAGCCTTCCTGCCTCAGCCTCCTGAGTAGCTGGGATTACAGGCGCCAGCCACCATGCCTGGCTAATTTTAGTACTTTTAGAAGAGACGGAGTTTCACCATGTTGGCCAGGCTGGTCTCGAACTCCTGACCTCCAGTGATCCGCCTTGTCCTCCCAAAGTTCTGGGACTACAGGTGTGAGCCACAGCGCCCGGCCTCAACTCTTCTATTTTGGCAAGAGAGGAGGAAATTGAGGTCCAAATATTTAAGAAATTGTAATTTGTACAGGCAAAATTATTTGTCCCATAATCCTAAAAGATGCCATTAGGGCTCACATCCCTGCAGGGCGGTAGGACATCCTGGGGCATGAGGTCTTCCCACAGCCCTGTTTCCCTGGGCAAACATTCCGCACTGAGTCATAGTTTCCCCAGCAATCAAGTGGGGATAATTCCACCTGCTCCGCCTAACCCCTGGGATTGTTGAGAGGTTCAGAGGAGATAAGAAATAAATGGGGAAAATGTTTGCAATATACACAGTGATTACTAAAATCTTTGCTATGTGAAAGTTCTTAAAATAGAAAAATGTTAACATCTTAAGAGAAAAAGGGCAAAGGATATGAAGACTATTCACAGAACTACAAATGACCAGCCAGTGTGTAAGCTGAGGTTCAACCTCACTTGCGATAAAAGAGAAGCAAACTAAAGCATCAGAAAATTACTGATATAAACTCCTTTATTTTCATTTTGTTTGAAGTGTGTTGTGTTAGTTATCTTTCTCCAGATATTTCAGTCTAAAACTCCTATACGTAAGCACAGTTTCCTACGTAACTGTACTGCTATTTACGCGCCTAAGAAAATTCACAAATTCCATGCGTATCATTTCATATCCAGTTTATGTTCAAATTTCCTCAATGTGTCCCCCAAATGCCTCACAGATTGTTCTTTTTTTCTGTTCCTTTTTTTCTTCTTTCTTTTCAATCTAGGACCTCACCAAGATTCATATAGTATTGCATTTTGTTCTATCTCTTTGATGTCTTTCAGCCTAAAACAGCCTCTAGATTTGAACAGATAGAAAGATAGGTAGGGAGACAGATAGAAGAGTCTCCCTCTGTCGCCCAGGCTGGAGTACAGTGGTGTGATCTTGGCCCACTGCAACCTCCCCCTCCCATGTTCAAGCGATTCTCCTGCCTCAGCTTCCTGAGTAGCTGGGACTATACGCACGCGCCACCACACCCAGCTAATTTTTGTATTTTTAGTAGAGACAGGGTTTCACCATGTTGGCCAGGTTGGTCTCAAACTCCTGACCTCAAGTGATCCACCCGCCTTGGCCTCCCAAAGTGCTGGGATTATAGGCGTGAGCCACCACACCCAGCCACTGCAGTTCTTTTTATGCTTTGAATATATCTCACAAAGAATGTACAGAGTACTTTTCAAATTTTATAGGAATTAAGTCTTTTCTAAGTGTAGTTATGTTATTAGTTTGATATAAGTTAGATTTATTAATGTTCTGTTTATATTCAATTTCAGGATTTGCTTTTTCCTTCCTTCATATTTACATTTATTTTGGAATCTATAAACCATTTTACATGGTTCAAAAGTCAAAACCATGTAAGAAGGCGCTCCTCTCCTGGGTCCCATTCACTCTCTATAAGTAACCATTTTCAGTAGTGTCTGGTGTATCCTTCCTGTGTTAGATGTTCTTTTTTTTTTTTTTTTTGAGACGGAGTCTCGCTGTGTCGCCCAGGCTGGGGTGCAGTGGCCAGATCTCAGCTCACTGCAAGCTCCGCCTCCTGGGTTTACACCATTCTCCTGCCTCAGCCTCCCGAGTAGCTGGGACTACGGGCGCCCGCCACCTCGCCCGGCTAGTTTTTTGTATTTTTTAGTAGAGATGGGGTTTCACCGTGTTAGCCAGGATGGTCTTGATCTCCTGACCTCATGATCCGCCCGTCTCAGCCTCCCAAAGTGCTGGGATTACAGTAGATGTTCTTGTCTTCTTGCTTACACAAAAGATTACACTCCAGAATGCTGTTTTTTTTTTTTTTTTAACACTATATCATGGAAATTAATCCATTTCAGCTCATAGAGACCTTTCTAATTCTTTTTTCTTTTTTTTTTTTTTTTAGATGGAGTCTTGCTCTGTCATCACCCAGGCTAGAGTACGGTGGCACGATCTTGGCTCACGGCAACATCTCCCCCCTGGGTTCAAGCGATTCCCCTGCCTCAGCCTCCCGAGTTGCTGGGGCTACAGGCGCCTGTCACCACACCCGGCTAATTTTTGTGTTTCAGTATAGACGAGGTTTTACCACGTTGGCCAGGCTGATCTCAAACTCCTGTCCTCAAGTGATCCATCCGCCTTGGCCTCCCAAAGTGCTAGGATTACAGGTATGAGCCATTGCACCCGGCCTCTAATTCTTTTTTAAGGGTGCATAACATTGTATCATGTGGATATAACATAATTTATTCAATCAGCCTCCTGTCAATAAACATAGGCTACTTCCAGTCTTTTACTATTATAAACAGTGCCACAATAAATAACATTATGCTCACAGTATTTTAGTATTTGTGAAAATACCTCTTACGGTAGGTTCCTAGAAGTGGTTTTCCCAGTAGAAGGGAAATTGCACATATCATTTTGCTAGTTTGTTTTTCTAAATTCTCCTCCATAGCGGTTGTAAAATTTTCCACCACCAGAAAAGTGTGAGTGTCTGTGTTATTACAGGTTTGCCAACAGAATATGTTGCCCAGCATTTGGATTTTCTCCAATGTGATTGGTTAGAAAGTGTGTTTTCAATATGCATTTTTTTTTTAAATAAGGAAAGGTAAGCATGTTTCATATGTTTAAAGCCCTTCTGTGTATCATTTTCTATAAACTGTCTGCTTGTCTATTTGCCATTTGTTGCCATCTGCGGGATTTTGTTGTTTGGTTTGTCTTTTTCTTCGTAACTTCCAAGAATTATTGATGCACTAAGAAAGTTGGCCCTTTGTGATGTAAATTACAAATATTTTCTTCCATTGTATCATGTCTTTTTGTTTTGTTTTGTTTTGTTTTTGTCTTGCTCTGTTGCCAGGCTAGACTGCAGTGGCATGATTGTAGCTCACTGTAGCCTCAGCCTCAGAGCCTCAAGCAATCCTCCCACCTCAGCCTCCCAAGTAGCTGAGACTGCAGGCGTGCACTACCAGGCCTGGCTAATTTTTTAAGTTTTTTTTTTTTTTTTTTTTTTTTTTTTGTAGAGACAAGGTCTCACTCTGTTGCCCACGCTGGTCCAGAGCTCCTGGGCTTAAGCAATTCTCCCAGCTCAGCTGGCCAAAGTGTTGGGATTACAGGCATGAGCCACTCCCAAGTAGCTGAGACTGCAGGCATGCACCACCATGCCTGCTAGTTTTTTAAGTTTTTCTGTAGAGACAAGGTCTCACTCTGTTGCCCACGCTAGCCCAGAACTCCTGGGCTCAAGCAGTTTTCCCACCTCAGCTGGCCAAAGTGTTGGGATTACGGGCATGAGCCACTGTGCCTAGCCTGTCCTGTCTTTTGGCTCTATTTTAATTTTCCTATAAAGATGTTTCATTGTTATGATGTTGGATTTATCTATTTTTTTTTTATTTTACTGCTTTTGAGTCATAGTTGGCCTTCCCCGTTTCCAGATTGTAAAATAATCTACCTTGATCTACTTTAGTGCCTGTGTCCTTGCTTTGCATTTTGATCTGATCTATTTGTTATTTAATCTGGTGTATGTGTGAGGTATGGATCCAGATTCATTTTTTTTCCAAATGGCCATCTGGGTGTCTCACCACCACTTATTAAAGAGTCCATCTTGGGCTGGGCGCGATGGCTTATGCCTGTAATCTCAGCACTTTGGGAGGCCGAGGTGGGCGGATCACGAGGTCAGGAGATCGAGACCATCCTGGTGAACACGGTGAAAACCCATCTCTACTAAAAATACAAAAAAAATTAGCCGGGCACAGTGGTGGGCGCCTGTAGTCCCAGCTACTCAGGAGACTGAGGTGGGAGAATGGCGAGAACCTGGGAGGTAGAGGTTGCAGTGAGCCGAGATTGTGCCGCTGCACTCCAGCCTGGGTGACAGAGCGAGACTCCGTCTAAAAAAAAAAAAAGAGTCCGTCTTTGCCCCACTGACTGGAGATGCTATTTCAGGGATCACATTTCCACAAGTATCCGGGCCTCTTCTGGACTGTCTATACTGTTCCACTGGTCTGTCTGTCTCTCCACGTACAGCACGGCCCTCTTCATTATGTAGACTTCATAGTGTATGTTTTAGTATCTGGCAGAATGTCCTCCTGTGACTTTTCTTTTTTCAGTATTTTCTTTACCATACATCCACGAAATGTAAAATAAAGTGTCTAGCTCCAGAAAAAGGAAGTGTTGGTATTTTCATTGGGACTGCATTAAATGTATATATTAGCGTGGGGATAATCGACATCTTTATGACAGTGAATTACCCTGTGCAAAGCAAGAAACATCTACTTTTGTGTCCTCCAGCAGTTTAAAGTTTTACACATCCCCTGTTAAGTTTATTCTTAAGTATTTTATCCTATCTGTTGCTGTAGAGTCTTTTCTTCCAGATCCAATTGATTGTACAAACAGCTCTTCAGGTGATTCTAAGGGATAGTCAGGTTTGAAATCACTGCTTTAAACGAAAATTCAGTGTTAAAGGTTATGGGCTGGGCGCTGTGGCTCACACCTGTAATCTCAGCACTTTGAGAGGCTGAGGCAGGCGGATTACTGGACGTCAGGAGTTCAAGACCAGCCTGACCAATATGGTGAAACCTCATCTCTACTAAAAATACAAAAACTAGCTGGGCGTGGTGGTGGGTGTCTGTAATCCCAGCTACTCGGGAGGCTGAGGCAGGAGAATAGCTTGAACCCAGGAGGCAGAGGTTCCAGTGAACCAAGATGGTGCCACTCTACTCTGGCCTGGGCGACACAGAGAGACTCTGTCTAAAAATAAAAAAATAAAAAATAAAAGTAAATGATACTCTACCCCCCACATTGGCCACCTTTCTTCCAGATTCTGTATTATCACGGTGCCATTTGCTCCCAATTTCACCGCTTTGGTAACTTCATAGTGATCTTTGAGTTTTCCCTTCCATGCCTGATATATAGCTGGCAGACTAATTTATTGGCTTCCTTGTCTATGTCATTGTTCAGGCCCATCCATTACTTTTAATTCCTTTCTCTAAATCCCCTGGCAAGGTCCTGGTCCATGCCTGCCTCCTTTTTTTTTCCCTTGGAATCTGTCTTCACCTGTTCTGCTCAAATCATTCTTCTTAACTTAAATCACGTTGCTCTGTTCTCCCTACCACAAGGGTCCCGTCAATCATCTGAGTTCAATGAATCCTGCGACGGTAGCCGCCACCTGCCCCACCAGAGATATGGGGTCGTCTCCTTTTTGCCAGCCAAGTGTCTTGGACCTGACTTTCGTCTTGAGTCCTCTCCTTAGGTTTCCCTGTGGCTTAGGTTTCCCTGTCAGCTCCTTATTTGTTCATCTTTCAGCACTAGCTCTCCCTTTCGCTTCCAGATTGAGATTTGACATTTTCAGGAAATTTACTCTGATTAACTTTGCAAACCTTCCAGCTTATGTCATAATTCCTGAATCGTCCATCCCCTAATCTCTTCTCATATATTAATAGTTAGGGAGGTGGTTCACTCCAGGGCTCTGACATCAAACTGGACTCCATTATAATCCTGGCCGGTCACTCACTAGCTACCTACCCTAAGCAAGTTTCTCTATGTGTCTTGTGCCTTGGTTTCCTCTTCTGGGATTCGTAGCTAATCATAGTGCCTCCCTTGCAGAGATTACACGAGCATTAGACAAACCAATGCAATGCTCACAATATCTTTTTTTTTTTTTCTTTTGAGACGGAGTCTCGCTCTGTCGCCCAGGCTAGAGTGCAGTGGTGCAATCTCGGCTCACTGCAAGCTCGGCCTCCTGGGTTCATGCCATTCTCCTGCCTCAGCCTCCCAAGTAGCTGGGACTACAGGCGCCTGCCACCATGCCTGGCTAATTTATTTATTTTTATTTTTATTTTTTGTATTTTTAGTAGAGACGTTGTTTTACCATGTTAGCCAGGATGATCTCAATCTCCTGACCTCGTGATCCGCCCACCTCAGCCTCCCAAAGTGCTGGGATTACAGGTGCGAGCCACCGCGCCTGGCCCAATGCTCACAATATCTTTAGCAGAGCAGAGATGAAAATGTGCCAGCAATTTTTACTCCTGCATTAACAGTGAGTACTTATAAGACACTACATAACTTGAAAGCAGGCATAATATTCATTTTTATTGTATTTGCAAGGTGGGAAGCATTTTTCATATTAGACCTTCTTTTTTAGACAGAGTCTTACTCTGTCACCCAGGCTGGAGTGCAATGGCACGATCTTGGCTCACTGCAACCTCTGCCTCCCAGGTTCAAGCGATTCTCCTGCCTCAGCCTCCTGAGTAGCTGGGATTAAAGGTGCACACCACCACGCCCAGCTAATTTTTGTATTTTTAGTAGAGACGGGGTTTCACCATGTTGGTCACGCTGGTCTCAAACTCCTGACCTCAGGTGATCCACCTGCCTTGGCCTCCCAAAGTGCTGGGATTACAGGCATGAGCCACCACGCCCGGCCATACTAGACCTTTTTTAAAGTGTTAGTTCATTTTTGGAATAGGTAACACATATACCAAGCACATAATTCAAAAATTGCAGAAAGGTAAATAGTAAAAAGCCAAAAGAAAGTCCCCCTCCTGCCCTGTGTCCCCTCAGCCACCCATTTCTCCTCCCAGAGGAAAGGCCCCTTCTGAGAAATCCATCAATGTCTGATGTCTGTCGACTTGGTTTTTGCTGTCCCACGACTTTCCAGGAGCCTTCGTTTCCCGGGCCCCTTGTGAGCTTTCCCAGTTCTGCCTTTGGCCCTCCTGTGCCCTTGCTAAGGATGTCTTCCTGCAGCATTGACTTCTCACTCTTCCTGCTCCGCAGGGCTCCACACAAATGCCTCTTCACAGAGTGCCCTTGCATTCCCTCCCTGGGGCCACCTTGTCCCACGAGATGTTCTTTCTCCCTCATTTGAATGCCATCAGCATGTGTGCCTGTTTGATCCCCTCAACACCTTTGATCATGTACCACACAGTTCATTTGGAGGAATGCGTCCTCCTCTTCTCACCCTTAGAGACGAACGCCTTCTTGAAGACAAGAGACCAGGCCATCTCCAGCTGTACCTCCCTGGAAGTGCTGGGTTCTGCGTTTGGCACGTAAAACGCACAATAATGTTTATTTTTTTATTTTATTTTTTTATTTTATTTTATTTTATTTGAGACAGAGTCTCGCTCTATCGCCCACGCTGGAGTGCAATGGCATGATCTCGGCTCACTGCAACCTCTGCCTCCCAGGTTCAAGCAATTCTCCTGCCTCAGCCTCCTGAGTAGCTGGGATTACAGGTACCCACCACCACACCAGGCTAATTTTTGTATTTTTAGTAGAGACGGGATTTCACCATGTTATCCAGGCTGGTCTTGAACTCCTGACCTCTGGTGATCCACCTGCCTTGGCCTCCCAAAGTGCTGGGATTACAGGCATGAGCCACCGCGCCTGAGCCCAATAATGTTTGTATTACTGAAAAATAAATAAATAAATAAATAAATAACATAGGAGGAATGATCCAGACTAAAAGAAACTAAAGAGACATAACCACCGAGTATAATGCCTACAAAAAGGTTCCATCTTTACTTGGCGGGTAGGGAGTACCCAGTTATTCCATTGTTGGAAGAACTGGAAAAATTTACATGCAAACTGCATAAGAGATGATATAGAATTATTGTTAATTTTATTAGGTAAACAATGGCATTTTGGAGATTATCCTAGGAGATACATACTGCATATTTAAGGGTGAATTTGCATAATGTCTCCTACTTACTTTCAAATGTCCCAGCAAAGTAAGACTTAGCTACAGAGAAAGAAGGAGAAGTGAGAGAGGGAGGAAGCAAACCGGCAAAGTGTTAACAGTGATCACATTTAGATATGGCTGTTCATTTATTATGCTTTGTACTTACCTATATGCTTGACATTTTTCGTGACAGAAAGTTGGGGGCCAGGCGCGTGGCTCCTGCCTGTAATCCCAGCACTTTGGGAGGCCAAGGCGGGTGGATCACTTGAGGACAGGAGTTTGAGACCAGCCTGACCAACATAGCAAAACCCTGTCTCTACTAAAAATACAAAAATTAGCCTGGCATGGTGGCGTCTGCCTGTAATCCCAGCTACGTAGGAGGCTGAGGCACAAGAATCACTTGACCCTGGGAGGCTGAGGTTGTAGTGAGCCAAGATCGCGCCACTGCACTCCAGCCTGGGTGACAGAGTGAGACCCTGTCTAAAAAAAAAACGAAAGAAAAAAAGAAAATTGGGGAAGGTGCATATAGTTGAATTGAACTAAAAGGAGAGTTATGGCCTCTCTCTGCTTGAATTTCTTCTTGGGACTCTGGGCATTTTGGCTTAGGACCCCCACTTGTCACCCTCAGTGCCGGGGAATGGTCTTGGCTCAGGATAACCAAGTTCCTCATTTCTAGTGACACCTAATCCCCATCGCAGTGGGGCATGGAGAAGGCACTTGATCCAGGAGCCATGTGCTCTCCAAGGCTGACTTCATGCTCTGGCAGAGAGCAGGCCTGGGAATGCCGCTGAGAGGCTGGGAGCCCCAGTGTCCGTTCTCAGGACTGAACATCAAACGGCGGCGGCGGAGAAAGTAGCTGGGCAGGAAGTGACTGAGCATCGTGAAGGAGAGGGCAGCCCCCTGATTCATTGCCTGCCGAGCCGGCCTGCATTCTTGAGACCCCATACGTATATTTTCCAGTCCATCAAGGGATAAATGCAGCTCTCTGCCCTGGCTGTGGGGATTATCCCTGGCTGTGTGATGGCTGAAAGAAGAAGGGCTCCTTCTGTTCCCAAAAGCCAGCTAATAATATACCACTAAGTAATCTGCCCCCTGTTCATCAGAGGAAGAATTCCAAGACAGGGTCCAGGTCACCCCTGAAGCTGCCTCTTGAAGAAGCAAGAGGCTCTCTTCTTTAAGTTTTTTCTCTTTGGATGGAATTTTTTTTTTTTTTTTTGATGGAGTCTCAGGCCGGGCGTGGTGGCTCACACCTGTAATCCCAGCACTTTGGGAGGCTGAGGCAGGTGGATCACCTGAGGTCAGGAGTTCAAGACCAGCCTAATCAACATGGTGAAACCTCGTCTTCACTAAAAATACAAAAATCAGCCAGGCGTGGTGGCACATGCCTGTAGTCCCAGCTACTCAGGAGGCTGAGGCAGGAGAATCGCTTGAACCTGGGAGGTGGAGGTTGTGGTGAGCCAAGATAGCACCATTGCACTCCAGCCTGGGCAACAAGAGCGAAACTCAAAAAAAGAAAAAAAAAAAAAAAAAAGAGTCTCACTCTGTCACCCAGGCTGGAGTGTAGTAGCACAATATCATAGGCTTACTGCAACCTCTGCCTTCCGGTTTCAAGCAATTCTCCTGCCTCAGCCTCTCAAATAGCTGGGACTACAGGCACCCACCATCACATTCAGCTAAGTTTTGTATTTTTTTTTTCAGTAGAGACAGGGTTCCACCATGTTAGCTAGGCTGGTCTCAAACTCCTGACCTCAAGGTATCCACCTGCCTTGGCCTCCTAAAGTGCTGGGATTACAGGCGTGAGCCACCATGCCCAGCTGGATAGAAATTTTTTTTTTTTTTTGAGACAGAATCTCGCTCTGTCACCCAGGCTGGAGTGCAGTGGCGCAATCTTGGCTCACTGCAAGCTCCACCTCCCGGGTTCACCCCATTCTCCTGCCTCAGCCCCCTAAGTAGCTGTGACTACAGGTGCCCGCCACCACGCCCAGCTAATTTTTTTTTTTTTTTGTATTTTTAGTAGAGACATGGTTTCACCATGTTAGCCAGGATGGTCTCGATCTCCTGACCTCGTGATCTGCCCACCTCAGCCTCCCAAAGTGCTGGGATTACAGGCGTGAGCCACCACACTAGGCCAGAAATTTTTTTTTAATATTACATATATCTCTTTCCTCCTCTCCATCTCAATAAGACATATATTCAGTGTAATTTACTCAAGGTTCTCATTAAGAAAACCAGTCATACTGTGCTGTAATCTTCAGGTAGAGAAGAAAACTTACACCTGGCAAACACCTGCAACGTACCAAACAGCGCAAGGCATGGTGTGTGCAATGCTGGGATAGGCTGCTGAATGCACATAACCAGTCTGGGAGGCAGGTATGTCACCCCCATTTTACAGAGGAGAAGACGAAGGCGCAAAGAAGCACACCGCCTGCCATCACGTGGTGTGCGAGCAGGCAAGGCGGGACCCACACCCAGGCCTGTTGGACTCTCAGCTCCATGCTCCTCCTGCTCCGACCTGCTGCTGCGGAAGTACATGCCGTTCTCACCTCTCCTAAAGATACGTTTCCAAATGACTAGACTTTGTGATTCCTGATATCCAGCTTTTCAACTGCTGTCCAGACTACGGTGGGTGCTATCCCTTCCAGCCACTGTGCGATTTCTCCTGGAGAGCTGACCTCCATCCCTGACGCTGGCCCTCTTCTCACGGCCTCCAGCAAGCGTCCTGCAGCTCCTGCCTTCAGTTTCCTCATCTG